>NC_059221.1:25870674-25883174 GCF_020615455.1 Coregonus clupeaformis | reverse complement strand
CAATTTCCAAACGCCTGAAGGTACCACGTTCATCTGTACAAACAATAGTACGCAAGTATAAACACCATGGGACCACGCAGCCGTCATACCGCTCAGGAAGGAGACTCGTTCTGTCTCCTAGAGATGAACGTACTTTGGTGCGAAAAGTGCAAATCAATCCCAGAACAACAGTAAAGGCCCTTGTGAAGATGCTGGAGGAAACAGGTACAAAAGTATCTATATCCACAGTAAAACGAGTCCTATATTGACATAACTTGAAAGGACGCTCAGCAAGGAAGAAGCCACTGCTCCAAAACCACCATAAAAAAGCCAGACTACAGTTTGCAACTGCACATGGGGACAAAGATCGTACCTTTTGGAGAAATGTCCTCTGGTCTGATGAAACAAAAATAGAACTGTTTGGCCATAATGACCATCGTTATGTTTGGAGGAAAAAGGGGGTTCCTTGCAAGCCGAAGAACACCATCCCAAACGTGAAGCACGGGGGTGGCAGCATGATGCTGTAGGGGTGCTTTGCTGCAGGAGGGACTGGTGCACTTCACAAAATAGATGGTATCATGAGGAAGGAAAATTAGGTGGATATATTGAAGCAACATCTCAAGACATCAGTCAGGAAGTTAAAGCTTGGTCGCAAATGGGTCTTCCAAATTAACAATGACCCCAAGCATACTTCCAAAGTTGTGGCAAAATGGCTTAAGGACTACAAAGTCAAGGTATTGGAATGGCCATCACAAAGCCCTGACCTCAATCCTATAGAACATTTGTGGGCAGAACTGAAAAAGTGTGTGCGAGCAAGGAGGCCTACAATCCTGACTCAGTTACACCAGCTCTGTCAGGAAGAATGGGCCAAAATTCACCCAACTTATTGTGGGAAGCTTGTGGAAGTCTACCTTAAACGTTTGACCCAAGTTAAACAATTTAAAGGCAATGCTACCTAATTCTAATTGAGTGTATGTAAACTTCTGACCCACTGCAAATGTGATGAAAGAAATAAAAGCTGAAATAAATAATTCTCTCTACTATTATTCTGACATTTCACATTCTTAAAAAAAAGTGGTGATCCTAACTGACCTAAGACAGAGACTTTTTACTAGGATTAAATGTCAGGAATTGTGAAAAAACTGAGTTTAAATGTATTTGGCTAAGGTGTATGTAAACTTCAGACTTCAACTGTATATACAAACATCCGTGATACGTACAAAGCCATCCCCCGCCCCCACTTCGGCCAATCAGATCACGTCTCTCTGTTCTTACTCCCCGCCTACAATCAGCAACTCAAGAGGGAGCCTCCAACACAGAGAATAGTGAGGCGCTGGACAGAGGAGGCAGACTCAATGCTTCAGGACAGTTTTGAGAATACTGATTTGAATATTTTCAAAAATTCATCCACCCAAGATTCATCCATCCACATTGAGGACTATACAACGTCAGTCACAGGCTTCATCAGGAAATGTGTTGATGATGTTGTACCCACAATAACAATCCGGACATACCCCAACCAAAAACCCTGGATGAAAGGAGACATCCGTACAATGCTGAGAGCCCATACTGCAGCATTCAATGTCAGCAGAATGAACCCCGATGACTATGTGGCGCCCGACACTTACAAGGCAAGCAGGTACGAGCTCCGCAAATCCATTTGCAAAGAGTCAATACAGACTCAATCTTGAATTCATGTTTGATTAAATATGCACACACACACACACACACACACACACACACACACACACTTTGTTGCCTCTCTGATTAATGCCCTCCTTGCCTGGTCCATGAGTTTTGGTGGGCGGCCCTCTCTTGGCATGTTTGTTGTGTTTTAATAATTTTACATTTTAGTCATTTAGCAGACACTCTTATCCAGAGCGACTTACTCTTAGTGAGTGCATACATTTTTCATAATGGATTTAATGGTGCTCCGTGGGATGTTCAAAGTTTCTGATATTTTTTATAACCCAACCCTGATCTGTACTTCTCCACAACTTTGTCCCTGACCTGTTTGGAGAGCTCCTTGGTCTTCATGGTGCCGCTTGCTTGGTGGTGCCCCTTGCTTAGTGGTGTTGCAGACTCTGGGGCCTTTCAGAACAGGTGTATATATACTGAGATCATGTGACAGATCATGTGACACTTAGATTGCACACAGGTGGACTTTATTTAACTAATTATGTGACTTTTGAAAGTAATTGGTTGCACCAGATCTTATTTAGGGGCTTCATAGCAAAGGGGGTGAATACATATTGCACCTTTTTTTTTCTTACCTTTTTGCGGCTTCCCCTTGCCTTCACTTTTCCATTATTAATTTTTTTAGAATTTTTTGAAACAAGTTATTTTTTTCATTTCACTTCACCAATTTGGACTATTTTGTGTATGTCCATTACATGAAATCCAAATAAAAATCCATTTAAATTACAGGTTGTAATGCAACAAAATAGGAAAAACGCCAAGGGGGCTGAATACTTTTGCAAGGCACTGTATATATACTGTACAAGTCAAAAGTTTGGACACACCTACTCATTCCAGGGTTTTTCTTTATTTTTACTATTTTCTACATTGCAGAATAATAGTGAAGAAATCAAAACTATGAAATAACACATATGGAATCATGTAGTGACCAAAACATTGTTAAGCAAAACAAAATATATTTTATATTTAAGATTCTTCAAATAGCCACCCTTTGCCTTGATGACCCAGAGGAGGACGGAAGATAGCTGTCCTCCGGCTACACCACGGAGGAGGGACTGGTGCACTTCACCCTACAGAGGGCTGTTGAGGCAGTTATTTGGTGACGTGAATATATTTAGTGGAGGGAACATGCCCCGATCCACATCAACGGGACTGTAGTAGAGAGAGTAAGCAGTTTTAAGTTTCTCGGGGTCCACATCACCAAAGACTTGTCATGGACCAACACCACCACTCTTGTCAAGAGGGCGCAACAGCGTCTCTCCTTCCTAAGGCATACTGCCCCAGGTCCTCTCCAGTTACTACCGCTGCACCATCGAGAGAATCCTTACCGGTTGCATCACGGCGTGGTACGGGAATTGCTCCGTCCACGACCGCAAGCCCCTCCAGCGGGCAGTACATCACTGGGACCGTGCTCCCACCCATTCAGGACATCTACCTGAAACGGTGCCTGAGGAAGGTACGCAGCATCAACAAGACGCCACAACACCCCAGCCAAGAGCTGTTCTCTCCCTTACCATCGGGCAGACGGTATTGGACATGAAGTCTGATACCAACAGGCTCAGAGACAGTTTATATCTACAAGCCATCAGACTGCTGAACACTTGAACTGGACTGACCACCTGCTCTGATTCTCTGCAACGTAGCACACATGCACACACACACCCACACAGATATACACTCAACACACACACACACACACACACAAACACGTATAAATATTGGACTATATATTGTGCCTTCCTGTATTATACTGATGCTAAAACATTTATTATATTCTACTGAGCTATTTACTTTAAGTTCGTATTCTTATCTTTTATTATTTCTTATTGTTGTTGCATTGTCCAGAAGGAACCTGCAAGTAAGCATTTTGTTGGACGGTGTATACCATATGTATCCTGTACATACGACTAATAAAGCTTGAAACTTCAAACTTGTTCGGCAGCACCCACCACTGTTTAGAGCTAAGAATGTGAAGGTCAGGAGGAATATTCTCAGTGAAGAGTCAGTTATACTGTACATAACTTTGACAGAACAATACAGGGTGAATCTCAAAGATCACAAGGTCAATTTCTATGCATTTAAATTGAGCTGAACACAGTTTTTGACATTTCAACCATCGGAGAACATGCACATCTTGGCCAATGACAGACAGTTCATCCTTTCTCTTAGCTATGTGGATTTCTTACATGAATCTACAGGTACGTACATGCAGTACTGCTACTACCATTACTACTGCTACACTGTATTCTGTTCTGGAAGGAAGTTTGAAGCTGTAAATTTGGTGAACTCCGTACTCAGCCTCTCTAAAGTCACCTGGCTGTGTCTCTGTCTCTGTGTCTGTTTCTCCAGCTGTAAAGTCCTCTCCCCTGTTATTACAGACTTATCCTGTTCCACACACACACACACACACACACACACACACACACACACAACTCCTAAAATAGAGGAGAAGACGGGAAAGAGAGAGAGAGAGAGAGAGAGAGGGAGAGGAAAAGAGAGAGAGAGAGAGAGGGGGGAGAGAGAGAGAGAGAGAGAGAGAGAGAGAGAGAGAGAGAGAGAGAGAGAGAGAGAGAGAGAGAGAGAGGGGAGAGAGAGAGAGAGAGAGAGTGGAGCAGAGGGCAGTTCGCAGAGGAGAGAGAGAGAGGACAGGCGGCGCGGCGCGAGAGGAGACAGAGAGAGAGAGGGGGAGAGGAGAGAGAGAGCGACAGAGAGAGAGAGAGAGAGAGAGAGCGTTGACGCCAGGGTGTGGGGAGAGTCAGAGAGAGAGAGAGAGAGAGTTAGTACTGGAGTAAGCGGAGAGAGCGTCTCGAAAGAGAAGGTGAGAGAGTCATGCAGAAGAACAGCTTCTGACTTTTTATAACTGTTTTGTTGTTAAGAGTGAGATTAACAAGATTAAATTAGCAACAAATATATATTTAATCAAATTGTACAACTGAAGATCACCACAGGAGGAAGAGATTCACAGAGTGTGAGTTAAAAGGACGATCTTAATCATGCTAGCTAGCTAAATTTAAATTTGTCAGCTAGCTTACTGGCTATCTCCAACTGTTTACTGGTGGTAACCATAGCAACATGGCCGCTGAGGCAGCACTAGTAGCAGCAGCAGAGACAGAGAAGCTGTGTTCCATTACCCATACTAACATACTGTATACTACATACTTAATGAGTATATGCTACGTACTATATACTATTAGTTAAATTTTAGTATACTGTACACAAAAGGCATCCTTTCAGTTGAGCGTACTAGCGCTTCGCCTGTCTACCGAAAGTTGATGCTGTTGCTATGCAACCTCTTACGTATGGGTGGTCCCGGGGATCGAACCCACTACCCTGGCGTTACAAGCGCTGTGCTCTACCAATTGAGCTACAGAGGACCAATAATCAAGTCAATAAACGTTGGGTAGTTAGTTAGATGGCATATAATTAATATACTGGCAAGTTGGATGCATTAGTAGCCAACTAACATTAGGCTAACATACCGGTACATATTGCTGTAATGATATGCTATGCAGTTCGTAAGGATAGCGTAGCTAACAAATTGTCAGCCAACATAACGTGTAAGGTAACTTATTAGAAAAGTCATTACTTTATTACATTGCTCAACGTTTTCTTAACATTTGTCATAATTAGTTAAAGCAATGAATTTGTATCCGCTCTCTTTGGACTTCGGCTGCATATTTTCCGCCATTTTCTTCAAATCTGAAAACGATGTGAAGCCACGCCCATTTTCGGAAGAATTGCATTTTGGGCCCTAAAACCACGGAAATAGTGTCTACTGCTTGTATACTATTTTGGCGAATGTAGTACGACATCGAACTTTTGGCATACTAACTATATCCATACTATGACCAATGAGCATACTATGTACTCAATTTACGTCACAAATAGTACGGTTTGTGCGGCTAGTATGAGTATTCGAACACAGCTAGAACACAGATTTCCAGCAGAAATCAAATCCGAGAAGGGAAGAATACATTTTAAACACCGAATTTGTTTGCCGACTGCTCACACAACAGGACTGTTACAAACCTGTTATTTTACACAGAACACACCACTGCCTGGCATACAGCCGTAACCAGGAATTTCAGCTATACGACAAAGAAAGGCATCTTGCAAGAGAAGGCAAATACACATTTTTGAGGACATTGAAAAAGGACCAGGAAAACAGGTTTCCGACGGTAAACGTGTACCAGAACGGCACTGTCATGGTCCAGGTCAGTGAGGCTGAGAGCAGGACTTCCCCACCCTAAGGAAGACACCGGAAACCAAAAAGGACAAGGACAGCACCCTGACCTCTCCCCTCACCTCAGGCACTCCAACAGCAGGAGCCCAGACCCACACAACAGCTCTGTCCTCCCCCCTGCCTGCCTACGACCACCAGAGCCAAGACCACACCACCATCAGCCTGCTGAGAGACGGGCCGACTCTGTTAGAGGTATGGGCTACTGAGCTAAAGGAGCAGCCCCCCCCAGCTACACCACCTCCAGCCCAGACACAGAGCTTCTACAGGACCAGATCAACCGGTGCAGGACCCAGCTGAAGAACTCTGTCCAGGAGCTGAGAGAGAGCCTTACCACAGAGCTTGAGGAGGTAAAGGTCACCATGAGGAGAGGGCCTCACCACAGAGCTTGAGGAGGTAAAGGTCACCATGAGGAGGTAAAGGTCACCATGAGGAGAGGGCCTCACCACAGCTCTTGAGGAGGTAAAGGTCACCATGAGGCTAGAGAGCTAGTGCAGGTAAAGGAGGAGATGGTAAAGGAGTTGTCTGTCATCAAGAGGCTGCTGCAGCACAGAGAACAGACTGTAGAGAACCCTAGAGAGAAGCTGCAGCCCCCCATACCGACCACCCTTTACCCACACCCCCAGTCAACAAGGAGGCTCAGATGGGGACACCAACTACAGGGGGGGTCTGGCCCCCCCGACACACCCCCACACACCCCTCATTGTACCCCAGCCCCACACCGTAAACCCACTACTCTGGTAAAACCCACTGAGGTGGCCATCCTCATTGACTCAAATGGGAAATTCATCCAAGAGGATAAACTCTTCCCTCACTACAAGGTGTCCAAAATATGGTGCCCAAAAACGCAGGATGCACTCCACATCCTGTCCCAGCCTGACTTTGGCACACCAGGCCACATTATTATTCCCACCGGCACCAGCAACCTGCGAGAGGAGCAGGAGGGAGCAGGCGGCCTGGTCAACAGAGTAGCAGAGAGGGCCTCTGAGTGGTTCCCCAACTCACACATCACCATCTCCACTCTGCTGCCCCGCAAAGACTTTCATCCCCGTACCATTCAGAAAGTCAACGCTGACACCCCAGAGCATCTGCCCGACCACTCCCACCTGAGGAAACAGACAGTAGGGATTTTTGCAAAGACTCTAAAGGACGTGGCACTTAGTAGACAAACACCCCACGCCGCACTGGACAGAGGACCGCCCAGAGACCCCTACCAGACCACTGCACCACCAAGGAGCCCCAGGCCCCCTCAACGTCCCACCAGCGCTCCCCACAGGCCCCACCCACCACCAGAGCATCACCAGCTCCATCGACGCAGCCAGTCTGGACCGGGCCCAGCCTACTACCCCGCACCAGACCAGAAAGGCAGCTCCCCGGCCCAGACCTGGCCCCCCGCACCCCTCCCCTCCACAGGGCCCAACAGGAGGACCAGCGCAACTACACGGAGGTCAGTAGAGGACAGGAGAACTCTGTAGGATTGAATGAGATTCAGCAGCTCCTCCAGTACGTCTGCACCTATCTGCACTAAACGCACACAGACACAAACACACTCAGCTGTTGTATTAAAAGTTGACTTGTTCAATGAATAGGAAGAAGGAAAAAATTTAAAGAGACCAGATGTTTATCTCACTCGGAACAACTCGGTAGTTAGTAGTTACTGTATTTCTGACTGTGCCGTTTATCTCACTCGGAACAACTCGGTAGTTAGTAGTTACTGTATTTCTGACTGTGCTGTTTATCTCACTCGGAACAACTTGGTAGTTAGTAGTTACTGTATTTCTGACTGTGCTGTTTATCTCACTCTGAACAACTCAGTAGTTAGTAGTTACTGTATTTCTGACTGTGCTGTTTATCTCACTCTGAACAACTGAGTAGTTAGTAGTTACTGTATGTCTGACTGTGCTGTTTATCTCACTCTGAACAACTCAGTAGTTAGTAGTTACTGTATTTCTGACTGTGCTGTTTATCTCACTCGGAACAACTCGGTAGTTAGTAGTTACTGTATTTCTGACTGTGCTGTTTATCTCACTCTGAACAACTCAGTAGTTAGTAGTTACTGTATTTCTGACTGTGCTGTTTATCTCACTCTGAACAACTCAGTAGTTAGTAGTTACTGTATTTCTGACTGTGCCGTTTATCTCACTCTGAACAATTGAGTAGTTAGTAGTTACTGTATTTTTGACAGCGCTATTCTTTCTTTTGACAACATGAAATCGCATCAGTTAGCATGTGGAACATTCAGGGCCTAAACTCATCAACCTTTGGACTGAAGAGTTTAGAACTGGAGTTAAAAAATATATACAGTGCATTCGGAAAGTATTCAGACCCCTTGACTTTTTCAACATTTTGTTACGTTACAGCCTTATTCTAAAATGGATGAAATAGTATACATATATATATATATACATATATACATATACACACATACACATACATACACACAGATATACATACATACATACATACATACATACACACATACATCCACACACACATATCCTTTTTAAAATTATATTTCCCTTCATTACTTTCCAACCCCACACCCCTTCCCCAATTGGAGTAAACTAGTGAACAACAACGCTTAGGCCTCTACTTCCAGCCCATACATACTATATACATTTTATGGACACAGTCAAATTCTACAATAATTATATTTTGTTTGTTTTTACTCCTGAACTTCCTCTGATCATTTTCATGATGTCCATCTGGTTTGCTTCTAAAGCTCTCAACCTATAACCTATATGCTTATTATGGACACAGTATGCTTTACATTAGTTATCTTGTTGTTATTAGTTGGTGTTATTAGTCCCATCCTTCAGCTCCATTCAACACCTCCCATCTATCTCTTAACACCATCCATATTGGATTTCTATTTGCCATATATTTTTCAACTGTACTGTGATGTTTTACAAAAGTTCTGAACCTTTCTATTCTCATTGTTTCTACAGATCGTGAATTGAAAATAAACATTTTTGCTAAAAGTATTATTATATTATTGATCGATTGACTATGACTTTTCAGATCATCCAGTAGTGCTATCTGCAGGGTTAGCTCCAGGTAAATATTGCAATCCTTTAGCCATTCCTGGACCTGTGACCAAAAACAAGCTACAAATGGACAGTACCAAAATAAATGACCTAATGATTCTGTCTCTTCGCAGCAAAATCTGCAGAGCTGGGAAGATTGTATCCCCCATATAAATAACATTCTATTGGTAGCAAGAATTTTATATAATAATTTAAATTTAAAATTCTAAGTATTGAATCCGGCGTCGTTTTGCGTATCAGTTGATAAACACTATGCCATAGAATCGGTACGTCAAAAATCTCTTCCCAACTATTTTGCAATCTATATGTATTCAGACCCTTTACTCAGTACTTTGTTGACGCACCTTTGCCAGCGATTACAGCCTTGAGTCTTCTTGGGTATGACGCTACAAGCTTTGGGGAGTTTCTTCCATTCTTCTCTGCAGATCCTCTGAAGCTCTGTCAGGTTGGCTGGGGAGCGTCGCTGCACAGCTATTTTCAGGTCATTCAAGAGATGTTTGATCGGGTTCAAGTCCGGGCTCTGGCTGGGCCACTCAAGGACATTCAGAGACTTGTCCCAAAGCCACTCCTGCGTTGTCTTGGCTGTGTGCTTAGGGTCGTTGTCCTGTTGGAAGGTGAACCTTGGCCCCAGTCTGAGGTCCTGAGCGCTCTGGAGCAGTTTTCATCAAGGATCGCTCTGCACTTTGCTCCGTTCATCTTTCCCTCAATCCTGACTAGTCTCCCAGTCCCTGCCGCTGAAAAACATCCCCACAGCATGATGCTGCCACCACCATGCTTCACCATAGGGATGGTGCCAGGTTTCCTCCAGGCGTGATGCTTGGCATTCAGGCCAAAGAGTTCAATCTTGGTTTCATCAGACCAGAGAATCTTGTTTCTCATGGTCTGAGAGTCTTTAGGTGACTTTTGGCAAACTCCAAGCGGGCTGTTATGTGCCTTTTACTGAGGAGTGGCTTCCGTCTGGCCATTCTACCATAAAGGCCTGATTGGTGGAATGCTGCAGAGATGGTTGTCCCTCTGGAAGGTTCTCCCATCTCCACAGAGGAACTCTGGAGCTCTGTCAGAGTGACCATCGGGTTCTTGGTCACCTCCCTGACCAAGGCCCTTCTCCCCCGATTGCTCAGTTTGGCCGGGCGGCCAGCTCTAGGAAGAGTCTTGGTGGTTCCAAACTTCTTCCATTTAAGAATGATGGAGGCCACTGTGTTCTTGGGGACCTTCAATGCTGCAGAAATGTTTTGGTAGCCTTCACCAGATCTGTGCCTCGACACAATCCTGTCTCGGAGCTCTACGGACAATTCTTTCGACCTCATGGCTTGGTTTTTGCTCTGACCTTAAATAGGCAGGTGGGTGCCTTTCAAAATTATGTCCAATCAATTGAATTTACCACAGGTGTTTCAATCAAGTTGTAGAAACATCTCAAGGATGATCAATGGAAACAGGATGCAGCTGAGCTCAATTTTGAGTCTCATAGCAAAGGGTCTGAATACTTATGTAAATAAGGTATATATATATATATATTATTTTTTTAATCAATTTGCAAAACAATCTAAAAACCTGTTTTCACTTTGTCATTATGGGGTATTGTGTGTAGTTAATGAGGGAAATAAATTATTTCATCAATTTTAGAATAAGGCTGTAACGTAACAAAATGTGGAAAAGTCAAGGGGTCTGAATACTTTCCGAATGCACTTTAATTAAATAAATAAGCAATAAGTGCAGTATCACAATTGGCAAGAAAATAACATAATTATTTAACCAGGGGTGGGGCCTTCGCCAGGGTTGCAATCTGAGTCCCGCGCTCTTCAATATTTACATCAACGAATTGGCCACTATTCTAGAAAAATACTCAGCCCCTGGTGTTAGTCTCCACAATTCAGAGGTTAAATGCCTGCTCTTCACAGATGACCTGTGCCTGCTGTCACCCACAGCACATGGCCTACAGCAGAGCCTGGACCTGCTAGAGCAGTACTGCCAGACCTGGGCCCTGGCAGTAAACCCCAAAAAGACAAAAATAATGATTTTCCAGAGAAGATCCAGATCTCAGGGAATTAGACCAAAGTTCTCAATTGGTACAAAATATATAGAGTACTGCACACACTACAATTCCTTAGGTTTAAAAAGAAGCTCAACAGGACACCTAAATGAGGCAGTGAATGAACTGAGAGAGAAAGCACGCAGGGCATTCTACGCCATTAAAAAAACAATTCTAATTGAAATACCTACTAAAATGTGGCTAAAACTAATTGAATGTGTCATTGAACCAATTGCATTTTATGGCAGCAAGGTGTGGGGTCCGCTTCCAAAACAAGATTTCACCAATGGGACAAACACCCCATTGAAACCCTGCATGCAGAGTTCTGTAAGATTCTCCTACATGCCCAGAGGAAAACTACAAACAATGCATGCAGGGCAGAATTAGGCCAATATCCACTAATTATAAAAACTCAAAAAATAGCAATTATGTTTCGGAAACATCTAAAATACAGTGACCCCCTCTCATATCATTACCAAGCCCTGCAATGCCAAGAGCTGAGCAAAGAAAAGAGTCCCCTCATCCAGCTGGTCCTGGGGCTGAGTTCACAAACCTGTTCTACTAACACACTGAAGCCTCAGGACCAGAACATCCAATCAATCAGAATAAACCACATTACAACACAGTCAAAGCAAAACTACATTACCTATTGGGAAACACAAGCGAAATGCAGTGCTATCTGGCCCTAAATCAACAGTACACCATGGCAAACTATTTGACCATGGTTACCGATCAAAACCTTAGAAACACCTTGACAAAGTACAGGCTCAGTGAGCACAGCCTTGCCATTGAGAAGGGTAGACACAGGAAAACCTGGCTCCCTGTAGAGGAAAAGCTGTGCAACCACTGCACCACAGCAGAACCTGAGACAGAGCTGCATTTCCTGACACCATTTAAAAAATATAAAACAATTAGAGTCATTTCCTCAAGTTTGAAACCCTTATTCAAGGTTTCAAAGACCTCTCTGATGAGAATAGGCTACCCGTCCTGTTGGGGGAGGACGCAGAGAGCTGTGGGTTGGCAGGATAGGCTGCCTGTCCTGTTGGGGAGCTGCCTGTCCTGTTGGGGAGACGCAGAGAGCTGTGGGTTGGCAGGATAGGCTGCCTGTCCTGTTGGGGGAGGACGCAGAGAGCTGTGGGTTGGCAGCGTGCTACATTGCTGCCTGCCATAAGATGAGGGACAGTGTCTGACAGACCAACCAAACTTCACATGTCCTCTATGCCACTGTTATTGTTATTGTTCAATGTATGGTTATTTTAACCCTTGATTATTGTTGTTACTGTTGTCCCATTGACAATATTGATTATTATTATTTTTATGATGTTAATATTGTAAATGTATCACTTAATCTCCAAAGTACGCTTTGGCAATATGTACATTGTTACGTCATGCCAATAAAGCAAATTGAATTGAGAGAGAGAGAGAGAGAGAGAGAGAGAGAGAGAGAGAGAGAGAGAGAGAGAGAGAGAGAGAGAGAGAGAGAGAGAGAGAAGCACATACACACACA
>NC_059221.1:25828174-25865674 GCF_020615455.1 Coregonus clupeaformis | reverse complement strand
ATTAATGCCCTCCTTGCCTGGTCCGTGAGTTTTGGTGGGCGGCCCTCTCTTGGCAGGTTTGTTGTGGTGACATATTCTTTCAATTTTTGAACAATGGATTTAATGGTGCTCCGTGGGATGTTCAAAGTTTCTGATATTCTTTAATAACCCAATCTGTACTTCTCCACAACTTTGTCCCTGACCTGTTTGGAGAGCTCCTTGGTCTTCATGGTGCCGCTTGTTTGGTGGTGCCCCTTGCTTAGTGGTGTTGCAGACTCTGGGGCCTCTCAGAACAGATGTATATATACTGAGATCATGTGACAGATCATGTGACACTTAGATTGCACACAGGTGGACTTTATTTAACTAATTATGTGACTTCTGAAGGTAATTGGTTGCACCAGATCTTATTTAGGGCCTTCATAGCAAAGGGGGTGAATACATATGCACGCACATCTTTTCCGTTATTAATTTTTTAGAATCTTTTGAAACAAGTTATTTTTTTCAGTTCACTTCACCAATTTGGACTATTTTGTGTATGTCCATTACATGAAATCCAAATAAAAACCCATTTAAATTACAGGTTGTAATGCAACAAAATAGGACTATCGCCAAGGGGGATTTATACTTTTTCAAGGCACTGTTTATGCTCCAAATTCTGATGATGTTGAATTTGCCAATGGGTTGCTGGGGAAAATCCCTTCTCTGAACACCCATATTTTGATGCTTGGCGGGGATCTGAATTGTGTTATTAGCCCGACTTTAGACTGCTCCAACCCCAGAACTATGTCTCCTTCTGCTACGTCAAAGTCCTTCTCAGATTTTATGGTTCAGAAAGGGTGTACATATCTCTGGAGATTTCAGAATCCCCAGGCAAGATAGTGTTATTTTCTTTCACACGTTCACCATTCTTTTTCTCATATTGACTATTTCTTTATTGATCATAAGTTACTTCCAAATGTCACCTCTTCTGAATATTTACCCCATTGTAATTTCTGACCATGGACCTTTAGCCCTCAACATAGCCCTATCAGGACAAACTCATACTCCTCTCTGTCGGAGATTCAATTATCTTCTCCTGTCTGATGCAGACTTCTGTAACGTTATCTCAACTTCTATTGATCATTTTATTTTTCCAATCAGACATTCAAATCTCATTCTCTCTTATGGGAATCGCTTAAGGCCTATCTTAGAGGATAAATTATTTATTATAATTAATTAATTTATTTATTCTTCTTCTAATTTAAACAAAACTCAGAAAGCTAAACTAGAAGAACTCTCTAAAGCCATCCTCGACTTAGACCATCAATATGCCTTGACGCCATCTCCAGAGCTATATACGCAACACTTGAACTTACAATCTGAATTCAATCTCTTGTCCACTACAGATGCAGAACGGTTACTATTGTATTCACGTGGTACCTTACTATGAACATGGCGACAGGGCAAGTCGTCTGCTCGCACAACAATTAAAACGCAACGCTGCTACCCGTCTGGTTCGCCAAATTAAAGATTCCTCTCATAGCTTGATTTCTGACCCTACGGAGATCAATGACACCTACATTCCTCCCTGTATACGTCTGAATTTCCATCAGATACTGACAATATGACTACATTTTTGGGTGAACTGGAGACTCCCACAGTTGAGGCTGAAACTGCAGATGACCTTGATTCTCCTCTCAGCCTTGAAGAAGTGATTCAAGTCAATGCAGAGCAGCAAGGCTCCAGGGCCTGATGGGTTTCCAACTGAGTTCTTTAAGAAATTCCATACCAAGTTAGGCCCTTTACTTTTATCTATGTATAATGAGTCACTTGAACGTGACACCTACCCTAACACAGGCTTCAATAGCGCTTCTCCTTAATAAGGGGAAAGACCCCACCTCCTGTTCTTCATTTAGGCCCCTAAGCCTCCTTAATGTGGATGTAAAGGTGCTGGCGAAGGTGATAGCGAGGCATCTGGAAGTAGTCTTACCAGGACTCATATCACAGGAACAAACCGGCTTCATAAAGGACAGATATTCATTTTTTTTATATTCGGACGCTGTTTAACATGATTTATTCTAAACAATTTCCAACTCCCCTGAGGTGGTAATCTCCCTAGACGCAGAGAAGGCATTCGACAGAATTGAATGGGAGTACCTATTTGCTTGTTCTTAAAAAATGTGGACTTGGGGACAAATTTAGCTAATGGATCCGTCTCTTATATACATCTCCACATGGCCAGTGTCTGTACCAATGACAACCGTTCTGTTTATTTTGCCCTGGAACGTGGAACACGCCAAGGCTGCCCACTGTCCCCTTTGTTATTTGCCGTAGCCATTGAGCCCCTTTCAGTAGCTTTACGGGCTTCCTCCTCTTTCCAAGGTGTAACACGGGAAGGAGTTGAAAATAGGTTATCATGATATGCAGATCATTTGTTACTCTATGTAAATAACCCTGTAACCTGTTTACCTTCTATTCTTTCTATTCTGGAGAACTTTGTCTCCTTCTCTGGTTATAAGCTCAATCTCCAGAAAAGTGAGTGCTTCCCACTACAGCTCCAGCAGACAGACTTGCCTTTTCAGCTGCTCTGGTTTCAAATACATTGGAGTGAACGTCACTCATTCATTTCATGCTCTTTTTTCTGCAAACTTTGCTCCCCTCCTCACGCAAATGAAAACAGATTTTTCAGAGATGGGATAGCTTACCACTATCACTCATTGGAAGGATTAATGCTGTAAAAATGAACAGTTTACCCAAATTCCTTTATCTATATCAATCTATCCCATTGTTTTTATCAAAGTGTTTTTTTTTATGTCAATCAATCAGGCTGTTACCACATTTATCTGGGGAGGAAAGTTACCCAGAGTCAGTAGATCTTTACTTCGTAGATGCAAGTTTAGTGGAGGGCTTGCACTACCCAACTTTTTCTACTATTACTGGGCAGCCAACTTTTAGAAATTGCCATTCTGGTTCCGTGCTCCAGATAGCCCACGGTGCCACCTAGAGGCACATTGTTGTATTTCTGCTTCTCTTCCTTTTTTAATCTGCTCTTCTCTCCCAGCATGCCCCTCTCTCTATCCTGGCAATCCAGTAGTGCTTTCCACACCTAAGATTTTGTACCAGCTTCGACTGCATTTTAAATTATCTGGGTCCTATTGATAAGAATCACTTATTCCCCGCTTCCCTAATAGATCATGCTTTCTTTTACTGGACAAGGAAAGGCATTAAGTCCTTCCAAGACTTATATGTAAATTGAATTTCTTCTAGTTTTCCGAACCTGGCCTCTAAATACTCTTTGCCTCCATCTCACTTTTTCCATTACCTTCCATTACCTTCCATTACCTTCCATTACCTTCACATTAGGCATTGTGTCTCCTCCCAATGTTCTGGCTTTCCCTGCTCCACCCCCCTTGCCAACCCTGGGATGGCATGTTGACTCTATTACCTCGACAGGAAGCAGTCATTTCTGAGCTCTATCTGTCATTGGACAAACACTCCACCAACAAAACTAAATCTGCTTGGGAACGGGAAATGCTTGTTGAATTGACACAGGAGTGGTGGGATGAGGCGATCGATAGCTCCACCACATCTTGTGCTCGTCTTGGTCTCATAACATTTAAGGTTTTACATAGAGTGCATTTTTTCAAAATGCAGATTGTCTGAAATATATCCAAATGTAAAAGATGAGTGTGATAGATGTCGTGTCTCACCATGTGACCTTAGTCACGTGTTCATTCAATGCTCCAAACTACAAAATTACTGGGATTCTATTTTCAAAATGTTATCTGAGGTGCTTGAAATGAATGTGCAGCCGTGTCCCTTGATAGCTGTGTTCCAGAAGACTTGTTCTCCTTGGACCCCAAACATGCCGACATTGTTGCTTTTACATCCGTATTAGTAATTCTCCAGTGGAAGTCTGCTCAGCCCCCCCTCTCTGCTTCTCAACGGCTCAACGTTGTAATGTTCTTCCTAAAGATTGAGAAAATGAATCATACATTTGTTAGAAAATGGCAACCATTTATATCATACTTCAATGGCTTGCAGAGGCTCCCCTCTGATGATATGCTTTAAGGTTTCCCAGTAGGTATTCCCAGTAGTCATCAATATAATGCTATCCAGTCCAAGCACGTTTGTCTAAGGTTTACTGATTATTTATTTATTTCTGTTTTTGTTGCTCCACTTTGTGTATCTTGAAAGTTATCCAGGTCTGTATTAGACCCAGACAGAGAGTTATTTTCTTCAAAGCAGAGTTACAACTAGAGTTATCCAGGTCTGTACTAGACCCAGACAGTGAATGTGAAAACAATGCATCAATGGAGCTAAGGAAACCAGCCTGATTACTAGGAATATATTTTGATTTTGGAATGAGCAGAACTTGTGATGCTTGGAGCCAAAGCATGCTGCTCAGACCACTGCTTTCATCCATAATACATCAAATTATCGAAGGGAAACTATGAGATTTTCTTGCAGCCAGCCTCGAAAACATCAACGGAGCTAAGGAAAACACAGGGTCAATAAATACACAGCTGTGGTACGGTACTGAAAACAGACAGCACACACACACAGTTCCCCCTCTTGTGTGTGTGTGTGTGTGTGTGTGTGTGTGTGTGTGTGTGTGTGTGTGTGTGTGTGTGTGTGTGTGTGTGTGTGTGTGTGTGTGTGTGTGTGTGTGTGTGTGTGTGTGTGTGTGTGTGTGTGTGTGCGTGCGTGTGTGTGTGTATGTGTTTGTGTGTGTGAGTGCGAATAGAAAAACATTAAAAAAGATGTTATTTTTAGATAAACTATACAAAATATATTCACGTCACCAAATAATTGATTAATACACACTGTTTTGCAACGGTCTACAGTAGCTTCAACAGCACTCTGTAGGGTAGCACCATGGTGTAGCCGGAGGACAGCTAGCTTCCGTCCTCCTCTGGGTACATTGACATCAATACAAAACCTAGGAGGCTCACAGTTCTCACCCCCATCCATAGACTTACACAGTAATTATGACAGCTTCTGGAGGACGTCCTCCAACTTATCAGCTCTTGGAGCATGAACTGACATGTTGTCCACCCAATCAGTGGATCAGAGAATGAATCTAGTACTGAAAGCATAAGCTACAGCTAGCACTGCAGTGCATAAAATGTGGTGAGTAGTTGACTCAAAGAGAGAGAAAGACAATAGTTGAACAGTTTGGAACAAATTAATTTCTTCAAAGATGGAGGAGCCAGAGAGAGAGACAGATATATATACAGTGAGCTCCATAATTAATTGGACAGTGACCATTTTTTTGTTATTTTGGTTCTGTACTCTAGCACTTTGAGTTTGAAAGGATACAATGACAATGAGGGTGGAGTGCAGACTGTCAGCTTTAATTTGAGGGTATTTTCATACATATCGGATGAACCGTTTAGAAATTATAGAAGCTTTTGTACATGGTCCCCCCCTTTTTCGGGCATCAAAAAACATTGGACAGTTTAACATAATGTAGAATAAAGTAATCATTGTTAATATTTGGTCGCATATCCTTTTGCATGCAATGACTGCTTGAAGTCTGCGATGCATTGACATCACCAGACGCTGGGTATCTTCCCTGGTGATGCTCTGCCAGGCCTGTACTGCAGCCATCTTCAGTTCCTGCTTATTTTGGGGGCTTATTGCCTTCAGTCTCCTCTTCAGCATGTAAAATGCATGTTCAATTGGATTCAGATCCGGTGATTGACTCGGCCAGTCAAGGATTTTCCACTTTTTGGCCATCAAAAACCCCTTTGTTGCTCTAGCAGTATGTTTAGGGTCATTGTCTTGTTGCATGATGAAGTGCCGTCCAATGAGTTTGGAGGCATTTGGTTTTATCTGAGCAGATAAAATATTTCTGTAGACTTTCATTCATTGTTCTATTTCTGTCTGCAGTCACATCATCGATAAAGACAAGTGAGCCTGTTCCACTGGCAGCCATACAGGCCCAAGCCATAACACCCCTCCACGGATGAGGTGGTATGCTTTGGATCAAGGGAATTTCTTTTTTTCTCCACACTTTCCTCTTTCCATCCCTCTGGTACATGTTAATCTTTGTCTCATCTGTCCACAATACTTTTTTCAGAACTCTTGGGGCTCTTTTTAGGTGCTTTTTAGCAAACTGTAATCTCGCCTTTCTGTTCTTCAGGCTTATCAGTGGTTTGCGTCTTGTAGTGTACCCTCTGTAGTCCTGCTGGTGTAGTCTTCTACGTATGGTAGACTTTGACACATCTACACCTGCATCCAGGAGAGTGTTTTTGATCTGTTGGGCTGTTGTCAGGGGGTTTTCTTCACCATAGAGAGTATTCTCCGGTCATCCACTACAGTGGTCTTCCTCAGTCTACCGGGTCTTTTGACATAATTGAGTTCACCGGTTGTTTTTTTCTTGTTAATGATGAACCAAACTGTTGACTTGGGCATGGCCAGGGTTTTTGCAATGTTCCTGATTGATTGATTTTCATTTCTGAGCCTTATGACGGCCAGCTTCATTTGCATCGACACTGCTGTCTTCCTCATGTTGTCACACCCCAACAACAACCTCCAAAGGCAATAGCAAAGTCTAGAATCATTACTATTCATCAACAGCTCTCCTGCATTCACTAACGACACAAATTAATACACCTGCCTAATGACACACATCTGTGAAGCCAATTTAACAAATACTTGTAGTACCTTAAAATGGGGGACCATGTACAAAAGGTGCTGTCATTTCTAAATGATTCATCCGATATGTATGAAAATACCCTCAAATTAAAGCTGACAGTCTGCACCTCTACCCTCATTGTCATTGTATCCTTTCAAACTCAAAGTGCTAGAGTACAGAACTAAAATAACCAAAAAATGGTTACTGTCCAATGAATTATGGAGCTCACTGTATATATATATATATATATATATATATATATATATATATATATATATATATATATATATATATATATATAGAGAGAGAGAGAGAGAGAGAGAGAAGAGAGAGAGAGAGAGAGAGAGAGAGAGAGAGAGAGAGAGAGAGAGAGAGAGAGAGAGAGAGAGAGAGAGAGAGAGAGAGAGAGAGAGAGAGAAAGAGAGAGAGAGAGAGAGAGAGAGAGAGAGAGAGAGAGAGAGAGAGAGAGAGAGAGAAAGCAAGAGAGAGAGCAAGAGAGAGAGAGAGACAGAGAGAGAGAGAGAGAGAGAGAGAGAGAGAGAGAGAGTAGAGAAAGAGAGAGAGAGAGAGAGAGAGTAGAGAGAGAGAGAGAGAGAGAGAGAGAGAGACAGAGAGAGAGAGAGAGAGAGAGAGAGAGAGAGAGAGAGAGGGAGAGGGGGAGAGAGACAGGGAGAGAGAGAGAGAGAGAGACAGAGAGAGAGAGAGAGAGAGAGAGAGAGACAGAGAGATAGAGAAAGAGAGAGAGATTACTGAATTGAATATAGAATAAAGAGGGGACTTTTACTACACACAAGATTGCTGATGGTTTACCTGTAAGACTATATGGAGTGGTAGTGACGTGAAGGCTGTAGTCTTTGCTCAGCACCACTAGGTGGCAGTAAAGCAGCATTTGAGAAACAGGAATCAAGGCGCTAGTGGGGGGGCACAAGCATTTTTGGGGGCGGGCCCGGCCCCCTATGGCCCGCCCATAGCGACGGGTGTGGTCACACATGCCTGTCTAGTGGTGCATCACACAACTACTACCTGGACGTGTACTGACTAACTGCAGCCATCTAAACTATGAACGATAACAGTAACTGTTGCTGTTACAATGGTCCCCTCAGGGACAGTTGACCCTCTCACTAGCTGTCAGTCTGGCCTCCGGGGCTACCCTCTCACTAGCTGTCAGTCTGGCCTCCAGGGCCTCTGCTCCACCACCATGTCTCTCAGCTCCACTCTCTCTGCTCCACCATGTCTCTCAGCTCCACTCTCTCTGCTCCACCACCATGTCTCTCAGCTCCAGCTCTCTCTGCTCCACCATGTCTCTCAGCTCCACTCTCTCTGCTCCACCACCATGTCTCTCAGCTCCACTCTCTCTGCTCCACCATGTCTCTCAGCTCCACTCTCTCTGCTCCACCACCATGTCTCTCAGCTCCACTCTCTCTGCTCCACCATGTCTCTCAGCTCCACTCTCTCTGCTCCACCACCATGTCTCTCAGCTCCACTCTCTCTGCTCCACCATGTCTCTCAGCTCCACTCTCTCTGCTCCACCACCATGTCTCTCAGCTCCACTCTCTCGCTCCACCATGTCTCTCAGCTCCACTCTCTCTGCTCCACCACCATGTCTCTCAGGCTCCACTCTCTCTGCTCCACCATGTCTCTCAGCTCCACTCTCTGCTCCACCACCATGTCTCTCAGCTCCACTCTCTCTGCTCCACCATGTCTCTCAGCTCCACTCTCTCTGCTCCACCACCATGTCTCTCAGCTCCACTCTCTCTGCTCCACCACCATGTCTCTCAGCTCCACTCTCTCGCTCCACCACCATGTCTCTCAGCTCCACTCTCTCTGCTCCACCATGTCTCTCAGCTCCACTCTCTCTGCTCCACCACCATGTCTCTCAGCTCCACTCTCTCTGCTCCACCATGTCTCTCAGCTCCACTCTCTCTGCTCCACCACCATGTCTCTCAGCTCCACTCTCTCTGCTCCACCATGTCTCTCAGCTCCACTCTCTCTGCTCCACCACCATGTCTCTCAGCTCCACTCTCTCTGCTCCGGCACCATGTCTCTCAGCTCTCACTCTCTCTGCTCCACCACCATGTCTCTCAGCTCCACTCTCTCTGCTCCACCATGTCTCTCTCAGCTCCACTCTCTCTGCTCCACCACCATGTCTCTCAGCTCCACTCTCTCTGCTCCACCATGTCTCTCAGCTCCACTCTCTCTGCTCCACCACCATGTCTCTCAGCTCCACTCTCTCTGCTCCACCATGTCTCTCAGCTCCACTCTCTCTGCTCCACCACCATGTCTCTCAGCTCCACTCTCTCTGCTCCACCATGTCTCTCAGCTCCACTCTCTCTGCTCCACCACCATGTCTCTCAGCTCCACTCTCTCTGCTCCACCATGTCTCTCAGCTCCACTCTCTCTGCTCCACCACCATGTCTCTCAGCTCCACTCTCTCTGCTCCACCATGTCTCTCAGCTCCACTCTCTCTGCTCCACCACCATGTCTCTCAGCTCCACTCTCTCTGGCCTCCACCATGTCTCTCAGCTCCACTCTCTCTGCTCCACCACCATGTCTCTCAGCTCCACTCTCTCTGGCCTCCACCATGTCTCTCAGCCTCCACTCTCTCTGCTCCATCACCATGTCTCTCAGCTCCACTCTCTCTGCTCCACCATGTCTCTCAGCTCCACTCTCTCTGCTCCACCATGTCTCTCAGCTCCACTCTCTCTGCTCCACCATGTCTCTCAGCTCCACTCTCTCTGCTCCATCACCATGTCTCTCAGCTCCACTCTCTCTGCTCCATCACCATGTCTCTCAGCTCCACTCTCTCTGCTCCACCTCCATGTCTCTCAGCCCCTTCAGCTGTCCAGATGTCAGGGGAAGTGGTGGTCCTGGCCTGTCGTCTGTTAATGGGTCTGTAGCTTCAGTCTCTTGACTCTCGATCAAACTGAACCTCTCCCTGAGCCCATGGCCCACACAGACTGAACAGCAACACCGGCAGAACCTGAGCCCATCATGGCCCACACAGACTGAACAGCAACACCGGCAGAACCTGAGCCCATGGCCCACACAGACTGAACAGCAACACCGGCAGAACCTGAGCCCATCATGGCCCACACAGACTGAACAGCAACACCGGCAGAACCTGAGCCCATGGCCCACACAGACTGAACAGCAACACCGGCAGAACCTGAGCCCATGGCCCACACAGACTGAACAGCAACACCGGCAGAACCTGAGCCCATGGCCCACACAGACTGAACAGCAACACCGGCAGAACCTGAGCCCATGGCCCACACAGACTGAACAGCGACACCGGCAGAACTACAGCACCCGTCATTCTGAAATGACACCTCTTCAGAAGTAATGTAGTCTCTCTGAGGCTCAGTCCCCCGTCTTTATATACACTCGCAGTGTCGAGACAAAGGATGAGAATTGTGCACGTTTCTGATGTAATCTATAAAACTGAAGCCAGGTCATTCTGATACAGTGAAACGCTGGGTGAGCTGACCTCATGGCAGGTCATTTGAATGTAAAAAGCAGAACTCAACATGTTAGTTGTTTGACATTTTATCTCCATAAAGTATGTTAATGTGTTTGGTTATGTCAGTCAAACTCAACCAAGCGCTTCTATAAAGTGTGTATGAGTCTGTATTCAGATGTTATTTGTGCATCCACTCTGTACTAATTGTTATATGTGATTCAGTCACGCACTCTCTCTCTCTCAATTTTTTTTGGGGGGGGGTTGGTATTTTACCCCCCTTTTCTCCCCAATTTCGTGGTATCCAATTGGTAGTTACAGTCTTGTCCCATCGCGGCAACTCTAGTTATACTTTATAATGTGCCACCATTTGTTAGAGATGAAGTGTTGGAGCGAGAGTTATCTCGTCATGGTCAACTTGTATCTACAATAAAGAAGGTTCTTTTTGGATGCAAATCTCAGTTGCTGAAACATGTTGTGTCTCATAGGAGACAGGTGCATATGATTTTTTTTAAAGGACATTGATGAACTGAATTTAGCGTTCAGTTTTAAGATTGATGGATTTGATTATGTCTTCTACGCTTCTACTGAATCAATGAAATGATTTTGGCTGTGGAAGAGAGGGGCATTTGGTACGTAATTGTCCCGAAAAAGAGCGCGCAGAGTCTGATAGCAGCTCTAGTGCTGGTGCAGCTAATGCACCACCGCGAAGGGATGAACATGAAGGTGGGCAGATGTGGTTGGAAAAGTAGGAGAGGAAGGCAGTGTGGCTACGGGGGCAATTGTGGTAGATCAGAACAAAGAAGGAGGGGGAAAAGTCAGTGAGATTGCGACTGCCGTCGCTGAGGTGGTGCTGGAAAGTGAAATTGGAGGTCAAGAGGAGATTGAAATAATGGAAAAGGAAGCAGCTGTTTTCAAAGTACCGAGGAGTAAGAGGAAGAATTGAAGGGGTGGTGAAGGGTCTAATTCCAAGAGGAAGGTAGAGATTGATAAATCAGTTGAAGATAAACAGGTTGTAGAGATGGTGGAGTTTCCTTCTGGGGAGGATAGCGAGAGTGAGTCATCTGATGCGTCACAACAAAATAGTGAGATAAATGGGGTGGAAGGGAGGTATGGGATTGAGAAGGTATGTCAATTTCTGAAGTTGACAAAAGGGAAGAAATATATGCAGATTATAATGTAATTTTTTTTTCTCCATATAAGTGAATTGTTTATTGAATCAGCAAAGTTTCTGATGTCAAAAATAACAGGGGGAGGTTTGACAAGCCCTGATATTGCTAGACTCAAGAAAGTGGTCACGAGAGTGATAAGTGATGGAAATTCTAAAGAAAATGAAAGAGTTCAGTCGCAGCCTTAACTCTGTAAAGAGATGTGATTTCTGTGTCATCCTCTGTAAAAAAGAATCCATCCATGAGCAGTTTTAAGATTTCTTCTTTAAATGTAAATGGGGCAAGAGATGTTAAAAAAAGAGCCATAGTGTATAAGTTAATTAGGGGAAAGGGAAGTGACATACATTTCTACAAGAAACGCATAGTAATTTGGAAAATGAAGTTATGTGGCAACAGGAGTGGGGGGGGGGGACAGTGGTGTGTAGTCATAAAAAACTCAAAAAGTGGGGGTGTGGCCATCTTGTTCTCAAATGTATATGCCCCAGTGGTGGCAGTTGAGAGGGTATGTTTTTTTTGGGACATTATCAAATACCATTGAGAAATGTAATAATTAAGATTATTTATTTATTGCTGGGGATTTTAACTGCACAGTCAGTGATTTAGATAGAAATCACAAAGAACCTCATATAGCCTCAAGGACTTTTTTAAAACGCCTCATTGTAACACATGAACTGTGTGATATTTGGCGGCGTAAACATGGAGGCACGAGACAGTACACCTGGGCGCATGTGAGAGAGAACACCATCTCTATGGCCAGGTTAGATAGGTTTTATTGTTTTGAGCATCAATCTCAGGTCTGTAAATCAAGTGTGATAACCCCAGTGGGATTTTCTGATCATTGTTTAATAACAGTTCATTAACGATGTAAAACCCAAAAGCACATACTGGCATTTTAATATAACTTTATTGAGTGATGCTCACTTCAGGAAATGTTTTAGTTTTTTCTGGGAGAGGTGGAGGTCTCCAAAGGCCAGTTTTGTATCCCTTCAACAGTGGTGGGATATAGGGAAAATACAGATTCAACAATTCTTTAATCAATACACGAGGAATGTCACCAAGGATATCACCAGATCAATGAAAGCCCTAGAGACTGAAATAGTGGAACTCATGACGTTGGTTAAACGATATTATAACCGCGATTGATAATAGACAGTACTGTGCAGCCGTCTTCATCGACCTGGCCAAGGCTTTCGACTCTGTCAACCACCGCATTCTTATTGGCAGACTAAATAGCCTCGGTTTCTCAAATGACTGCCTCGCCTGGTTCACCAACTACTTCTCAGATAGAGTTCAGTGTGTCAAATCGGAGGGCCTGTTGTCTGGACCTATGGCAGTCTCTATGGGGGTGCCACAGGGTTCAATTCTTGGGCCGACACTTTTCTCTGTGTATATCAATGATGTCGCTCTTGCTGCTGGTGACTCTCAGATCCACCTCTACGCAGACGACACCATTTTGTATACATCTGGCCCTTCATTGGACACTGTGTTAACAAACCTCCAAACGAGCTTCAATGCCATACAACAATCCTTCAGTAGCCTCCAACTGCTCTTAAACACTAGTAAAACTAAATGCATGCTTTTCAATCGAACGCTGCTGGCACCCGCCACCCGACTAGAATCACCACTCTCGACGGGTCTGACCTAGAGTATGTGGACAACTACAAATATCTAGGTGTCTGGTTAGACTGTAAACTCAACTTCCAGACTCACATAAAGAATCTCCAATCCAAAGTTAAATCTAGAATCGGCTTCCTATTTCCGCAACAAAGCCTCCCTTCACTCATGCTGCCAAACATGCCCTCGTAAAACTGACTATCCTACCGATCCTTGACTTCGGCGATGTCATTTACAAAATAGCCTCCAACACTCTACTCAGCAAATTGGATGTAGTCTATCACAGTGCCATCCGTTTTGTCTCCAAAGCCCCATACACTACCCACCACTGTGACCTGTACGCTCTTGTTGGCTGGTCCTCACTACATGTTCGTCGTCAAACCCACTGGCTCCAGGCCATCTATAAATCACTGCTAGGCAAATCCCCGCCTTATCTTAGCTCATTGGTCACCATAGCAGCACCCACCCGTAGTCTGCGCTCCAGCAGGTATATCTCACTGGTCATTCCCAAAGCCAACACCTCCTTTGGCCGCCATTCCTTCCAGTTCTCTGCTGCCAATGACTGGAACGAATTGCAAAAATCTCTGAAGCTGGAGACTCTTATCTCCCCTCAATAACTTTAAGCATCAGTTGTCAGAGCACCTTACCGATCACTGCACCTGTACACAGCCCATCTGAAATTAGCCCACCCAACTACCTCATCCCTATATTGTTATTTATTTTGCTCTTTTGCACCCCAGTATCTCTATTTGCACATAATCTCTTGCACATCTAGCATTCCAGTGTTAATACTATTGTAATTATTCTGCACTATAGCCTATTTATTGCCTTACCTCCATAACTTGCTACATTTGCACACACTGTATATATATTTTCTGTTGTATTTCTGACTTTATGTTTTTTACCCCATATGTAACTCTGTGTTGTTTTTATTGCACTACTTTGCTTTATCTTGGCCAGGTCGCAGTTGTAAATGAGAACCTGTTCTCAACTGGCTTACCTGGTTAAATAAAGGTGAAATAAAAAATAAATAAATAAAGAGGCCATACTCAGGCCCTCAAGAGGAAAAAAGCTGCATTGGCAGACCTGCTGGGTATCAAGTGTCATGAGCCCTCTCACTCCACCGGGTTACCACCTTAATGTGTTTCCACTATCTTCCACTCTGCTCATCTCTCTCTCTCTACTCAGCCTAACGAGCTCCACCTGTCCCTGCTCTGCTCGGCTCTAATTACTCTGCCAGCTGCGCTGCATTACCCACTAACCTCTCCCAGGATTTAAAGTCCCGTCTTTCAGCTCTCCTTTGTCAGATCGTCTGCAAAGCTCACACCCGGAACCTGTGTGCTCGCGCTTCTGGCTCACCCCTGTTTTGTGACCCCGGACCTGCCTGATTCTTGGATACTCTTCTGCCCCAGGAAAACCAGACCTGCTTTCTGCCATTACGACTCCTGACTACTCTTCGACCCCCGGTAACTCTGACCAGCCTTCTGCCTTGCTACAACGTATTTGGATTTCCCTTGAACTGTACTTCTGCCTGTTTTCATCCGCCCCGTTGTGTCTGTGTTTCCTCCCCCCCCAGGACTTCTGGACCACCAACCACCGGCGTCATCGGACGCATCGCTGCCACTGGGGGGAGGCACAGACCCAGCACATCGGACGGGATAACCCCTGGAGCCTTCACTCACTCCCTACATCCCTTTCCCCTTAAGTTTAAATAAACTTTCTGGTGTGACGCAATTGTGGTCCTCTTGTTGTCTGTCTGAACCGTGACAGTACGATCTGACCATCATGGACTCAGCGCACACTTCCCCCCGACATGGAAACCGAAGAACCTGAGCAACCCACCGCCATGCTACGCCTGGAATACACTGAGAGAGAGCTAGGCCGCATGAGCGGCGACATCACCTCTCTGCTTCAGGTCGGCTACCAACAGCATCAGCAGTTCCAGCAGCACCAGCAGCAGTCCCAGCAGCAGCAACAACAACTCGCCAGGATCATCCAACTCCTCACCAACCTTACCCCAGCCAGTCTGCCCACCAGCCCTGCCTCCGAGTTACCTGCCCCGGTCATTTCAGCCGCTGCCCCGGAACCCAAGATTGGAAACCCCGAGCGGTTCAACGGCGATTCTACCCAGGTCCGGCCATTCCTGACTAGCTGCCGACTTCAGTTCTCCTTGCAGCCAAGGACCTTCGCCACGGAGGGGGCTAGGGTCGGGTATGCCATCACTCACCTGACGGGCCGAGCTCGACTCTGGGGAACAGCAGAGTTCGAACGTCAAACCCCCGCATGTGCAACCTTCGACCTGTTTGCTGAGGAGATGCTGAAGGTGTTTGACCTGGATTCACCAACCGCAGAGGCGTCTCGTGAACTGTTCAGTATTCGACAAGGCAGACGTACAGTCGCAGACCATTCCATCGACTTCCGAACCCTGGCAAGACGAAGTTCTTGGAACACACCATCGTTGGTGGACGCGTTCTTCCATAGCTTGGCTGACTATATCAAGGACGAGTTGGTCTCCCATGAACTGCCTTCCACTCTTGATGAAGCCATCGCACTGACTGTCCGGATCGACAGAAGGATACAGACCCGTCGTCGTGAGAGGGGGGCGCCAAGGTCCACCAACTACCGGCATTCGGAGAGATCCGACTGGGCTCCTGTCAGCTACTGCCACTCACCCAAGTCAGCTTGATCAGTCTGAGCCTATGGAGATTGGGCGAGCCTCTCTCACTCCTGCAGAGCGCCAGCGCCGCTTCACCTCAAACCTCTGCCTCTATTGTGGAGGTGATGGACATCGTGTGGTAACCTGCCCTTTAAAAGCCGAAGCTCACCGGGCATAGGGGAGTCCGGTTGAGCTCAATGACCACCCAGTCCTCCGACCGCAAACCCTTGCTGCAAGTTCACCTCCGCCTCTCTGACTCTACTCACACCCTGGCTGCTCTGGTGGATTCTGGCGCCGAAGCCAACATAATGGACATCAAGCTGGCACGCCAACTGGGACTGGAGAACCTCCGTTTGACACCTCCTATTCCTGCCCGGGCACTGGACGGACACTTACTCGGATCGGTCACTCATGTCACGGCCCCGGTCTTGATGGGTCTGTCCGGAAAACCATCAGGAAACTATCCAGTTTCACCTGCTCCCCTCTCCAGGCCAACCCCCTCATCCTGGGTTACCCATGGCTCCGCCGGCACAACCCTCAGCTCGACTGGGTGACCGGGGTGATCAGGGGAGTGGGGGAGAGGACTGCCACCGAACCTGCCTGCTTGCTGCCGCACTACCCCCTCGGCCAGTACCTACTAACTCCGCCCCTGACCTCTCCCATGTCCCAGAATGCTACCATGGTCTCAGAGAAGTGTTTAACAAAGCAAGAGCCACATCTCTGCCCCCCTCACCGACCGTACGACTGTGCCATCGACCTCCTCCCTGGAACAGCCCCTCCAAGGGGCCGTCTTTATTCGTTGTCTGCTCCTGAAAGAAGGTCCATGGAGGACTACATCAATGACTCTCTGTCCACAGGATTGATCCGTTCATCTTCATCTCCGGCTGGTGCTGGCTTCTTCTTTGTGGGGAAGAGGGACGGATCTCTTCGCCCGCATCGACTACAGGGGACTCAACGACATCACAGTGAAAAACCGTTACCCTCTCCCTCTGCTCACCTCTGCTTTTGAGTTGCTCCAGGGAGCCACTGTTTTTACCAAGTTGGATCTCAGAAACGCTTACCACCTAGTGCGGATCCGGGAGGGAGATGAATGGAAGACCGCATTCAATACACCAACAGGCCACTACGAGTATCTGGTTATGCCTTTTGGCCTCACCAATGCTCCTGCTGTGTTCCAGGCTCTAGTGAATGATGTACTGCGGGACATGTTAAACAAGTTTGTCTTCGTTTACCTGGATGACATCTTAATCTACTCCAGAAACCTGTCTGAACACACCCGCCATGTCCAGCAAGTCCTTCATCGTCTTCTGGAGAATTCCCTCTACGCCAAGGCAGAGAAATGTGAGTTTCACGTCAAGACAGTGGCCTTCCTGGGGTACATAGTGGCAGAGGGAAGCATCCAAATGGATCCTGCCAAAGTATCAGCAGTCACGTCATGGCCAGTTCCGGAGAACAGAAAGAAGCTGCAACAGTTTCTGGGGTTTGCTAACTTCTATAGAAAGTTTATCCGGAACTACAGTACCGTTGCTGCCCCTCTCACTGCTCTAACCAGCACCAAGCAACCCTTCACCTGGACCCCAGCAGCCGACAAGGCCTTCAGTACCCTCAAGGTAAGGTTCACCTCCGCTCCCATCCTCCAGATGCCTGACGTGGACCGGCAATTCATTTTGGAGGTGGACGCCTCGGATGTGGGAGTTGGTGCTGTGATTTCTCAGTGGGCTGCGGAGGATAGGAAGCTCCATCCCTGTGCCTTTTTCTCACGTCGGTTGTCCCCCTCTGAGTGCAATTACGACATAGGGAACCGAGAGCTGCTGGCTGTGAAGCTTGCCTTGGAGGAGTGGCGTCACTGGCTGGAGGGGTCCACCATTCCATTTCTCGTTTGGACCGATCATAAGAACTTTGAGTACATCCGCACGGCCAAACGGTTGAACTCCAGGCAGTCCCGCTGGGCCCTGTTCTTCACCAGGTTTAATTTCACTCTGTCATACCGGCCTGGATCACGCAACACCAAGCCAGACGCCCTCTCCCGTCAATTCCAGAAGGATGACAACCCCTCCAAGGATCCTGTGTCGATTCTGCCAAGTCCCTGCATCGTAGCAGCTCTGACCTGGGCTGTTGAGGAACAGGTGCTGGAAGCTCTCCGTAACCAGCCCGGTCCCAGCACTTGCCCAGCTGACCGCCTTTTGTCCCCGAAAACCTAAGGTCCCAGGTCGTTCAGTGGGGACATGACTCCCGCCTAGCTTGTCACCCTGGCTCCACCCGCACTTACAACCTGCTCGCCCAGAGGTTCTGGTGGCCCGCTCTGAGAAAGGATGTACGGGAATTCGTCCAAGCCTGCCCCATCTGCAACCAACACAAGTCGTCCTGCCAGCCCCCAGCCGGATTGCTGCAGCCCCTGCCTGTGCCCAGACGTCCCTGGTCTCACATCGCCCTTGACTTTGTCACGGGGCTGCCCCCTTCAAGGGGCAAGACCGTCATTCTCACCATAGTTGACCGATTCAGCAAGATGGCACACTTCATTCCCCTCCCCAAGCTCCCAACCGCCAAGGAGACCGCCCAGGTGGTCCTGGAACACGTCTTCCGGATCCACGGACTGCCAAAGGATGTAGTTTCTGACCGTGGTCCACAATTCTCCTCCGCTTTTTGGAAGGAGTTCTGTCACCTGCTGGGAGCCACAGTCAGTCTGACTTCCGGATTCCATCCCCAATCCAATGGGCAGTCAGAGCGGGCAAATCAGGAGCTCGAGAAGGCACTGCGATGCATGACTTCACGCAACCCCCCACTCCTGGTCGCAGCAATTGACATGGGTGGAGTACGCACACAATTCTCTGACCTGCTCTGCCATCGGTATGTCCCCTTTCCAATGTGTTTATGGATACCAGCCTCCTCTATTTGCCAGTCAGGAAGGGGAGGTTACTTGCCCATCTGCACTTGCGTTTGCCCGTCGATGTCGCCGCACCTGGTCACAGGCCCGAGCCACACTTCTCAGATCCGTTGCCAGCTACACTACCGGGGCCAACCGTCGGAGAATCCCTGCTCCCACCTACCATGTTGGTCAAAGGGTGTGGTTGTCGTCAAGGAACCTGCCACTCAGGGTGGAGTCGCAGAAGTTGGCACCTCGGTTCATTGGCCCATTCCCTATCATAAGAGTGATTAGCCCAACTGCTGTCCGGCTCCAACTGCCTAATTCCATGAGGGTGCACCCCACTTTCCATGTGTCTAAGATTAAGCCCATTCATGAGAGTCCGCTGGTCCCTGCTGCGCCTTGTCCTCCTCCTCCACGGCTCGTCGATGGTGGTCTGGTTTACACCGTCCGCCGCCTGCTTCGGTCCAGACGGAGGGGTAGGGGTCTCCAGTACCTCATTGACTGGGAGGGCTATGGACCTGAGGAAAGGACCTGGGTGCCAGCTAGTCGGATTGTGGATAGGACTCTCATCACCGCCTTCCACCAACGGCATCCTGATCAACCTGCAATCCGTAGGGCCGCCCCAGAGGGATCCCCTAACCGTCCTGCCCGCTCGGCTTCCTGTCCTGTGCCTGATCCTGTCTCGGGACCTGTCCCATCTCCCGACCACGGCCCTCCGGCTTCCTCCGAGGATGAGGGCGTTCGCTCGGACCGTTCGGAGGAGTTCTAGCCCTCCTCCGGCTCCCCTCCTCCCGCCCGGCGTGGTGTTGCTCTTGGGACTTCTGGGGCCGTCCCTTGGGGGGTTCTGTCATGAGCCCTCTCACTCCACCGGGTTACCACCTTAATGTGTTTCCACTATCTTCCACTCTGCTCATCTCTCTCTCTCTACTCAGCCTAACGAGCTCCACCTGTCCCTGCTCTGCTCGGCTCTAATTACTCTGCCAGCTGCGCTGCATTACCCACTAACCTCTCCCAGGATTTAAAGTCCCGTCTTTCAGCTCTCCTTTGTCAGATCGTCTGCAAAGCTCACACCCGGAACCTGTGTGCTCGCTTCTGGCTCACCCCTGTTTTGTGACCCCGGACCTGCCTGATTCTTGGATACTCTTCTGCCCCAGGAAAACCAGACCTGCTTTCTGCCATTACGACTCCTGACTACTCTTCGACCCCGGTAACTCTGACCAGCCTTCTGCCTTGCTACAACGTATTTGGATTTCCCTTGAACTGTACTTCTGCCTGTTTTCATCCGCCCCGTTGTGTCTGTGTTTCCTCCCCCCCCAGGACTTCTGGACCACCAACCACCGGCGTCATCGGACGCATCGCTGCCACTGGGGGGAGGCACAGACCCAGCACATCGGACGGGATAACCCCTGGAGCCTTCACTCACTCCCTACATCCCTTTCCCCTTAAGTTTAAATAAACTTTCTGGTGTGACGCAATTGTGGTCCTCTTGTCGTCTGTCTGAACCGTGACATCAAGAGCACAGGGGACATTGGTGAGAAGTAAGTTTCAGGGAATCTCTGAAATGGATGCCTCATCCAAATTTTTCTTTGGTTTAGAGAAAAAGAATGGACAAAGAAGAATTATTCATTGTCTCAAATCAGCTGTTGGACAGGAGCTCACTAGCCCTAGTGAAATTAGAAAGAGGGCAGTAGAGTTCTATGCTGAGCTCTACACGTGTGAGTACAAAGAGGATAAAACAGTGACACAGCAGTTCCTTGATGGGCTCCCACAGGTGGCTGCAGAAGCTCAGGTTGAGCTAGAGCAACCATTGTCTTTGCAGGAGCTATACACTGCATTAAAAGGCATGGAAAATGGAAGGGCACCAGGCATTGATGGGCTTCCCGTTGACTTTTTTAAAGTCTTTTTTGGGCTATGTTGGGAGAGGATTGGCTAGCAGTAGTTAACGATAGTTTGACCGGAGGGTTACTACCGATAAGCTGCAGGAGGGCTGTCCTCACCCTACTGCCCAAAAAGGGTGACCCTAGGGAGGTGAAGAACTGGAGGCCGGTGGCTTTATTGTGCACTGATTATAAGATCCTGTCAAAGGCTTTGTCCAACAGGCTGAGGGAGGTGATGGGGCAAATCATACATACGGACCAGTCCTACTGTGTTCCTGGCAGGCAGATAGGGGATTTTTTTGGACGTCTCTAGGGCTATTGGGTTGGATGCTGGTCTAATTTCAATGGTGTAAGGGAGGTTTTAAGTATCTTGGAGTGTTCCTAGGAGATGAGGGGACAATGGAAAAAAATTGGAATGGGGGTTGTTGAAATGGTGGAAGGGAGGATGAGGAGATGGCGTTGGTTGTTATCTCGTATGGTTTATAGGGTTATTAACTATTTTAGTTAACAATGTGATTGCCTCTGCACTGTGGCATCGGTTGTCAGTTTTAGAGCCACCATCTGGCCTTCTGGCTAAGATACAGGCAATTATTGTGGATTTCTTTTGGGATAAATATCACTGGGTTCCACAAAGTGTTTTGTATTTGTCAAAAGAGGAGGGGGGACAAGGTCTTGTACATCTTAATAATTATAATATAATATAATAATATGCCATTTAGCAGGCGCTTTTATCCAAACTTACAGGCATGTGTGCATAGATTTTTACGTATGGTTGATCCTGGGGATCGAACCCACTACCCTGGCGTTACAAGCGCCATGCTCTACCTATTGAGATTTCCGGGTTTCAGTTTATTCAAAGGTTGCTTCATGGACCGGAAAATGTGGTTTGGAGAGGGGTGGCAGGTCTTGTATTACAGCAGGTTGGGGGATTAGGTTTAAAGAAGGCTTTATTTTTGGTTGATAGTAGCCAGATTTCTAGGGAGGGAACACCTCCGTTTTACAGAGGCCTTCTTAGGCTGTGGAGCATAATGAAGGTGTCCAGACGCACTTCAGCGGAGTCAGTGCATTGGCTGTTGGAGGAACCTCTGGTGTACGGGGCAAGACTGGATTGTACAACTGCAGCTGTTCCCCATTTCTCCAAGATTCTGGTGAAGGGCAAAATCATCACCTTAAAACAGTTAATGGCTGGGCTCGCCTTAAAGGATGGAAGACGGGTGGCTGAACATTTGGGGGTGAGGTCGGAAAGGATTGTCGGACAACTGCTGGGAAGCTGCAGGAAGGCTCTGTCAGCAGAAGAGTGGGGTATGCTGAATAGTCACAAGAAGAAGGTACAAGATGAAAACGTCTCATTTCCAAGACTAGGGATTACACCCAATATCCCAGAGTCAGAAAGAAAGGCGTTATTACTGGATTTGAGAGGGTTGGAAGAGGTGGGTTTGGATGAGGTGAATGGGAAAGACTTATATAGGGGGTGTGTCAAGGTTTTGAATAAAGATACATTGAAAAATAGAAAAGACACTCCATGGAGGGTAAAATTGGGCATTGATGACAAGGTAAAGCCAGCATGGAGAGCACTGTACAAGCCTCCGTTACAAAAGGGTACTGGGGATATGCAATGGAGGGTTTTGCATGGCATCATTGCAGTTAATGCTTTTGTATCTGTTATTAACTCAGATGTTGGAGATGGATGTCGTTTTTGTAATATAAGAGAAACAGTGTGAGAGAATAAAACCTATCTTGGAAATGCTGGAGTCTTTGTTTAAAGCTGTACATTTACATTTCAGTTATTTAGCAGACGCTCTTATCCAGAGCGACTTACAGTTAGTGAGTGCATACATAATTTTTATTCCCCCGTGGGAAACGAACCCTGCCGGCCAAACCCTCCCCTACCTTGGACGACGCTGGACCAATTGTGCGCCGCCCACGGGTCTCCCGGTTGCGGCCGGCTGCAACAGAGCCTGGACTCAAACCAGGATCTCTAGTGGCACAGCTAGCACTGCGATGCAGTGCCTTAGACCACTGCGCCACTCGGGAGTGGCGCAGTGGTCCCCCCTGTAGGGGAGATTTTCAATAACACTGTTTTTATTTTGGGGTTTCAATATAGTAAGCAACAGAAAAGAAAATGTCAACTGTTCAATTTTATTTTGGGACAAGCTAAGATGTCAATTTTTCTGAGTAGGAAACATAAGATAGAAACGGGATATGGGCAGGATGTAAGATGTGTTTTTAAAGTATTAGTGAAACGAGAATAAAAGTGGATTTTGAGTTCTTCTCGACTGTAAAAGATCTCCCATTGTTTGAGGAGAAGTGGGCCTACGAAGGAGCGGTTTGTTTTGTGGAGGAGGGGAAACTATTTTTTGTTGATGAAATGAGTTGAATGTATATGTTTTTTTGTATTTTTATTAAATGTATTTGTTGTTTCATTTCTGAAAAGGCAGTATGCCATTATTTATGTTAACACTTGAGTATAAAATCAAGGTTTTATAAAAACTCAAAACTCAATCTCTCTCAAACGCTCTCTCTCCCTCTCTCACCGTCTCTCTAACCCTCTCTCTAACCCTCTCTCTCTAACCCTCTCCCTCTCTCTCTAACCCTCTCTCTAACCCTCTCTCTCTAACCCTCTCTCTCTCTCTAACCCTCTCCCTCTTTCTCTAACCGTCTCTCTCCCTCTCTCGCTAACCCTCTCTCTCCCTCTCTCGCTAACCCTCTCTCTCCCTCTCTCTCTCTAACCCTCTCTCTCTCGCTCTCCCCCTCTCTCTCCCTCTTTCTCTAACCCTCTCTCTTTCTCTCTCTCTAACCCTCTCTCTCCCTCTCTCTCTAACCCAATTCAATTCAAGCTGCTTTATTGGCATAAAAAACATTGCACCAATATTTCCAAAGCAACAATGTATACAATATACATTGTAATAAAATAATAAAGAATAACAAATAATAATAAAAAAAATGGTAGTAAATAATAATAATAATAATAACAATAATAATAATAATAACAATAACAACAATAAAATGGTAACAGTTAATAGTAGAAATATAATAAATAGAAAAGGCTAAACATGGAAAATGAAACTATAACTAACTTATAACTAACTAACGGTCATCCTCACCATTATATCAGTACTACAACTACCATCGACATTACTACCATTACTACCACCACCATCATTAAACTGCTATCATTCCCATCACCCCTACTACCCGTACAACTATCATTTAGAATAATAATCACAACAATAATAATAATAATAATAATAATAATAACAATAATAGTAATAATAAGTAAGTTACTGCTGACTATGCAGATCCGACCACTACTTCGTATCCTTTTCTCTCTCGCTCTCCTCCAACACTACTCACTCTGCCCCTACTCAGATGGTAATGTGCCGTCGCAACCTTCGCTCTCTCTCTCTCCCGCTACTCTCTCCTCTTCCATCCTATCATCTCTTCCCTCTGCTAAATCCTTCTCCCTCCAATCTCCTGATTCTGCCTCCTCAACCCTCCTCTCCTCCCTCTCTGAATCTTTTTACTCTCTATGTCCCCTGCTCCGTGGCTTGACGATTCATTGCGAGCTCACAGAACAGGGCTCCGGGCAGCCGAGCGGAAATGGAGGAAAACTAGACTCCCTGCGGACCTGTCATCTTTCCACTCCCTCCTCTCTACATTCTCTTGCTCCGTTTCTGCTGCTAAAGACACTTTCTACCACTCTAAATGTCAAGCATCTGCCTCAAATCCAAGGAAGCTCTTTGCCACCTTCTCCTCCCTGCTGAATCCTCCTCCTCCCCCTCCCTCCTCCCTTTCTGTGAATGACTTCATCAACCATTTTGAAAAGAAGGTCACTCCTACCAGGTGGCGTGGCAAGAATCTGTCTCCGCACCATGTGCTCTCACCACTGGTGTCCCCCAGGGCTCAGTTCTAGGCCCTCTCCTATTCTCTCTATACACCAAGTCACTTGGCACTGTCATATCCTCACATGGTCTCTCCTATCATTGCTACGCAGACGACACACAATTAATCTTCTCCTTTCCCCCTTCTGATAACCAATTGGCGAATCGCATCTCTGCATGTCTGGCAGACATATCAGTGTGGATGTCGGATCACCACCTCAAGCTGAACATTGGCAAGACGGAGCTGCTCTTCCTCCCGGGGAAGGACTGCCCGCTCCATGATCTCGCCATCACAGTTGACAACTCCGTTGTGACCTCCTCCCAGAGTGCAAAGAACCTTGGCGTGACCCTGGACAACACCCTGTCGTACTCCGCTTACATCAAAGCGGTGACCCGATCCTGTAGGTTCATGCTCTACAACATTCGCAGAGTACGACCCTACCTTACACAGGAAGCGGCACAGGTCCTAATCCAGGCACTTGTCATCTCCTGTCTTTATTACTGCAACTCGCTGTTGGCTGGGCTCCCTGCCTGTGCCATTAAACCCCTACAACTCATCCAGAACGCTGCAGCCCGTCTGGTGTTCAACCTTCCCAAGTTCTCTCACGACACTCCACTCCTCTGCACACTCCACTGGCTTCCAGTTGAAGCTCGCATCTGCTACAAGACCATGGTGCTTGCCTACGGAGCTGTGAGGGAAACGGCACCTCCTTACCTTCAGGCTCTGATCAGTCCCTACACCCAAACGAGGGCATTGCGTTCTTCCACCTCTGGCCTGCTGGTCCCCCTATCTCTGCGGAAGCACAGTTCCCGCTCAGCCCAGTCAAAACTGTTCGCTGCTCTGGCACCCCAATGGTGGAACAAGCTCCCTCACGACGCCAGGACAGCGGAGTCACTCACCACCTTCTGGAGACACTTGAAACCCTACCTCTTTAAGGAATACCTGGGATAGTATAAAAGTAATCCTTCTACCCCCCCGCAACCCCCCACAAGAAAATAAAGAAAATAAAAAATAAACAATATATTAAAAATAAAATACAAATAAAACAATATATATATATAAAACAAATGAAAATTAAAAATATACTATAAAAATTCAAATGTAAAAAATTAGAAAATATAAACAAAAAAAATTGTAAAGTGGTTTTCCCACTGGCTATAAGGTGAATGCACCAATTTGTAAGTCACTCTGGATGAGAGCGTCTGCTAAATGACATAAATGTTCATGTAAATGTTATTATTCAGTGTCCCTCAGGCCATGGCAGGCAAATACATATTTGGCTGCAAGATGAGCCATTGCTCCTTCGCCCATTACTATGTTTAGTTTTTCCTCTGGGTTTAATCATTTAAAATTTGGAATAAATGTAGTAATTTCTGTGAATAATGAATCTCTTGGTGAGGAATATTTATCACATTAAAGGAGAAAGTGCATCTCTGTTTCTACCTCCCCTGTCGTGCAGTGACCACATACACGCTCCTCTTTGGGTAGCCATGTCTTTTTATGTCTGCCGGTTTCTATTGCCAATTGGTGGTCACTCAGCCTGTACTTGGTAAGGATCTGTCTCTGCCTCGTATCAGCCAATTCATATTCTCTGTTCAGAGACAGATAGCAATTTAGTCGGCTTTGGGATTTTATTTCGTTTTTTCCAATGTTGTAAATATGAGTCCTTTGATTGGTTCATGATTTTGTTTATTTGAATTATTTATTTTGAAGCAGTGCTGGTGCCAGCTGACTGAGAGGGCTCGTTTCTGGGCTCAGCTCTTGGATTTGAAGTGCTTTAAATTGGACACTTGAATTTGTACTTGAATTTAGGTGTAGCCAAAATGTTAATGATATTTTTTGTACTTTCATTACCACTGGAAAGCGGCCCAATTCTGCCATACATGTATTGGTTGGTGTATTTCTTTGGACTTGGAGAATTTTACGACAGAATTCTGCATGTAGGGCTTAAATTGGATGTTTGTCCCACATTTTAAAGTCCAGTTTATATGAATGGCCCCCAAACCTCACTTCCGTAAAGAGCTATTGGTAAGATTACATTGTCAAATATTTTGGTCCAAATTCAAATTTTTATTGCATACAATGCTCTGCAGGCTTTTTCTTTGAGTGCATTCACTGCCATATTAAAGTTTCCCGATGCAGATATGGTCAGACCAAGGTATGAGTAATTTTTAGTGTTAAATTATGGTGTTGTTCAGGGTGATTTTTTTTTTGTGTTTCTGACATCTGGATCTTTTCTGGAAAATCATGATTTTCGTTTTTTTTTTTTTACTGCCAGGGCCCAATTATGGAAATATTGCTCTAGAATGTTAAGGTTCTGTTGAAGACCTTATTTGGTTGGTGATAGAAGAACTTCTGTGTCAAATAGTGTGAGTCCTGGGGCTGCGGAATGGTCCAACATGTCTGCTAATTAATTTATATAAATGTTGAAAAGGTTTGGACTCAAAACCTCTCTCTCTCTCTCTCTCTCTCTCTCTCTTCTACCTCTCTCTCTCTCCTCTACCTCTTGCTCTCTCTCCTCTCCTCTCCTCTTTTCTTCTCTCTCCTCTACCTCTCTCTCTCTCTCTCTATCTCTCTCTCTCTCTCTCTCTCTCTCTCTCTCTCTCTCTCTCTCTCTCTCTCTCTCTCTCTCTCTCTCTCAATTCAATTCTCTCTCTCTCTCAATTCAATTATCTCTCTCTCTCAATTCAATTCAATTATCTCTCTCCTCTCCTCTCCTCTCCTCTCCTCTCCTCTCCTCTCCTCTCCTCTCCTCTCCTCTCCTCTCTTCTCTTCTCCTCTTCTCTTCTCTTCTCTTCTCTTCTCTTCTCTTCTCTTCTCTTCTCTTCTCTTCTCTTCTCTTCTCTTCTCTTCTCTCTCTCTCTCTCTCTCTCTCTCTCTCTCTCTCTCTCTCTCTCTCTCTCTCTCTCTCTCTCTCTCTCTCTCTCTCTCTCTCTCTCTCTCTCTCTCTCTCTCTCTCTCTCTCTCTCATCTACCTCTCGCTCTCCTCTACCTCTACCTCTCTCTCTCTCTCTCTCTCTCTCTCTCTCTCTCTCTCTCTCTCTCTCTCTCTCTCTCTCTCTCTCTCTCTCTCTCTCTCTCTCTCTCTCTAGTTTCTTCTCTTTGTCTCTGTCTCTTATAACCATTACAGTTGTAATGAGGCTGTTGCCATTTTGGGATACGGAGATTAAGTATCATTCATCTAATGTTACATTATCTCCCTCCCTGTAATGTAGTTATGAAAGTTTAATCAGTAAGGCTGGTCTGAATGGATCATCACTTTTCATTCATCTAGTGAACTCATATGATTCACATCGCTTCCTATCTCACTCACCAGCATACAGTAGTGTCATAATGGTACCACATTTGCATAACATGTATTTATACAGTAGTGGTTATAATGGTACCTCATTAGCATAGCATCACGTCCTTCCTCGTTTACTATTAGCAAGCGTGCAGAACGTCATTCACCTATTAACTATTCAGCCAATGAGCATGGCCCACTAAGGCAGTTCCACCATGCTTGCTGATTAACCTATGGACTCACTGGTGCAATAATCACTTTCCTTTCTTTTAACCAATGGGCGTGAATCAGCTGCCCCACATGGGGCAACCTGTCATCAGCATCTCGCTTGAAGAGCATCTCGGGAGACGAGGCCTACCCCAAACTATTCAATAAAATTCCATGTTGTATTCTGCCTCTGTTGTCATTCAGTTAAGCCTGTCATTCGATTGAACTGTTCAGTAATTGAAGTGGGTACATGTGGGCTTACTTCCTGTGTGTCACCCAGACTGAAGGCTCAGCAGGACAGGAAACTTGTCCAATTCACGCACTTATCAAGAGATCATCCCTGGTCAAATGGTCCAATTCACGCACTTATCAAGAGATCATCCCTGGTCAAATGGTCCAATTCACGCACTTATCAAGAGATCATCCCTGGTCAAATGGTCCAATTCACGCACTTATCACGATATTATCCCTGGTCAAATGGTCCAATTCACGCACTTATCAAGAGATCATCCCTGGTCATCCCTACTGCCTCTGATCTGGCGGACTCACTAAACACACATGCATCGTTTGTAAATTATGTCAGAGTGTTGGAGAGTGCCCCTGGCTATCCATAAATTAAAATAACAAGAAAATGGTGCTGTCTGGTTTGCTTAAAGGAAAACTTTGTTTATATAGGCAGGGGCGATTGGTTCCGATCGGGCGGTCGCTGGAGGAGGGAGGAGTTGGGTCTCGGCTCCAATTCCCGGCAGTGCTGTGGGTGTGGAAGGGTACACAGAGGATGGAGTTCACAAGCGCTGATGAAAGCCTTGAAAAGGTTGCAGGAAACCTGTCCAGTTGAAAGAGTGCCCAGTGCCCTGAGGAGAGGAAGAAGCAGAACAAATGGATAGCTACGCTACATACAGTAATCCCTTAAACCAGCTTATCGGGCCTCCCGAGTGGTGCAGTGGTCTAAGGCACTGCATCGCAGTGCCACTAGAGATCCTGGTTCGAGTCCAGGCTCTGTCGCAGCCGGCCGCGACCAGGAGACTCATGGGGCGGCGCCCAGGTTAGGGGAGGGTTTGGCCGGCAGGGACGTTCTTGTCCCATCGCGCACTAGCGACTCCTGTGGCGGGCCGGGCGCAGTGCACGCTGACGGTGTTTCCTCCAACAAATTGGTGAGGCTGGCTTCCGTGTCAAGAAGCAGTGCGGCCCGGTTGGGTTGTGTTTCGGAGGACGCACGACTCTCGACCTTCGCCTCTCCCATGTCCATACAGGAGTTGCAGCGATGGGACAGGACTGTAACTACCAATTGGATACCATGAAAAAGGGGGTAAAAAAACCAGCTTATCATAAATTGAAACAATATTGCTTTCCCTTTCCCCCAATACAATCTATACTATACTTTCCCTAAGTAACTGTTCTTCTCTAGGAAGTATCGATAGAATTAGCCGACATATGGAGTTGTTATAAGATGGTCATACTATAGATAATTGAGCTATTTGATTTAGAATTTTAGGACCCCTTTAGGTATCAAAAAATATATTAAAATTTAAGAAAATATATAATTTGGCCTTTACTACTATAGCCCAGAGAAACACACTGAACAACACATTCACAAATGCCCAAAAAAAGACAGTCAAAAAATAAATCATAAGACACAAGGTTTTGAAGTGTTTGTCATATATCTAGGTGACAGACGAAAGCTCAGGAGATATTTTGTGTTGTTTTTACACATACAGTATTTAACCCTTTTTTGGGGGGAGGCACAAATCTACCATCGTACTTCCATCATAAAAAAAAAAAAACGGTACCAGTTACCTTCAGACTAGTTCCGTGACACTTGTGGTGGTCATAGAGCAAAACAGAGACGACCGTCGTGAGAGTCTCCCCTTTCCATAGACTGTTCAGACGCTGTAGACTTCTTCGTGAGAAGACCGATTTTAGGGATGTCTCATGTTCTGCCAAACGCCGCTCTGGCTCTGCCAACCTTTCACCGCAGACGCGAAAGTGCGACATCAGCGGATGCGGTGGATTGAGATGCAGATGTCTCTAGCTTAAACTGACAGATTTGGATGGAGATTTGAGTATTATGTTACTTAGATTGATGCACCGGTGTGTCAATAGACTCTATGGGTTTTTAAAGAGATTGTCAGCATATGTGCTTTTCTTGCAAGAGTATTTATTTTAATTTTTATAACTAAATAAATATTTAAAGAGCAGCTGGGTTGTAGAGGCCGATGCTGCCACATACTGCAGTAACAGCAGAGGTGTAGGCATCCTGATAAATACAAATACACAATTTTTCCTTATATCACAGCACAGGGACCAAGAAGGCCATTTTCTAATGTTGAATTGTACCTTAAACGGTGAAAAACGCACATTGAGTTCATTTTATGTCCCAACAGGGGCAAATCTGTTTTTAAATTAAATAAATTAAATTAAATTAAATCCAGATAGGAACTATTATTTTAGCTGGTGACTTAAATCATCCATTCGATAAGATTGACACGTAGTAATATAAAAGCCAAGCCTCCAAAGAGGCTGAAACATTCACAGGACACCTGGAGATTACTACTGTGGTACTGTCTGGTATATCTGTGGTACTGTCTGGTATATCTGTGGTACTGTGTTCTAGTTTCCCACAAGAAGAAAACCTCTGGTAGTAACAAGAGGAGTTCCTATGAGGCTGTGCCCCCCTGCCCCCTGCCCACTGCCCCCTGCCCCCTGCCCCCTGCCCTGTGCCCCCTGCCCAGTGCCCCCTGCCCCCTGCCCCCTGCCCCCTGCCCTGTGCCCCCTGCCCTGTGCCCCCTGCCCTCTAACCCCTGCCCCCTGCCCTCTGCCCCTGCCCTGAGCCCCCTGCCCCCTGCCCCTGCCCCCTGCCCTGTGCCCCCTGCCCCTGCCCCCTGCCCCTGCCCAGTGCCCCTGCCCCCTGCCCCCCTGCCCCCTGCCCTGTGCCCCCTGCCCTGTGCCCCCTGCCCTCTGCCCCCTGCCCCCTGCCCTCTGCCCCCTGCCCTGTGCCCCTGCCCCCTGCCCCCTGCCCTGTGCCCCCCTGCCCCCTGCCCTCTGCCCCCTGCCCCCTGCCCCCTGCCCTGTGCCCCCTGCCCTCTGCCCCCCTGCCCCTGCCCCTGCCCCTGTGCCCCCTGCCCCCCTGCCCCGTGCCCCCTGCCCCCTGCCCCTGTGCCCCCTGCCCTGTGCCCCCTGCCCCCTGCCCCCTGCCCCTGCCCTCTGCCCCCTGCCCTGTGCCCCCTGCCCCCTGCCCCCTGCCCTCTGCCCTGTGCCCTCTGCCCTCTGCCCTCTGCCCTCTGCCCTCTGCCCTCTGCCCTCTGCCCTCTGCCCTCTGCCCTCTGCCCTCTGCCCCCAGTCTCAGTGTTCTGGCTCTGCTGTTCCACTCTCACCCCTCCTCTCCAGTCTCAGTGTTCTGGCTCTGCTGTTCCACTCTCACTCCTCCTCTCCAGTCTCAGTGTTCTGGCTCTGCTGTTCCTCTCTCTCTCCTCCTCTCCAGTCTCAGTGTTCTGGCTCTGCGTCCCTCTCTCTCTCCTCCTCTCCAGTCTCAGTGTTCTGGCTCTGCTGTTCCACTCTCACCCCTCCTCTCCAGTCTCAGTGTTCTGGCTCTGCTGTTCCTCTCTCTCTCCTCCTCTCCAGTCTCAGTGTTCTGGCTCTGCTGTTCCACTCTCACCCCTCCTCTCCAGTCTCAGTGTTCTGGCTTTGCTGTTCCACTCTCACCCCTCCTCTCCAGTCTCAGTGTTCTGGCTCTGCTGTTCCACTCTCACCCCTCCTCTCCAGTCTCAGTGTTCTGGCTCTGCTGTTCCTCTCTCTCTCCTCCTCTCCAGTCTCAGTGTTCTGGCTCTGCTCCTCTCTCTCTCCTCCTCTCCAGTCTCAGTGTTCTGGCTCTGCGTTCCTCTCTCTCTCCTCCTCTCCAGTCTCAGTGTTCTGGCTCTGCTGTTCCTCTCTCCCTCCTCCTCTCCAGTCTCAGTGTTCTGGCTCTGCTGTTCCTCTCTCCCTCCTCCTCTCCAGTCTCAGTGTTCTGGCTCTGCGTTCCTCTCTCTCTCCTCCTCTCCAGTCTCAGTGTTCTGGCTCTGCTGTTCCTCTCTCCCTCCTCCTCTCCAGTCTCAGTGTTCTGGCTCTGCGTCCCTCTCTCTCTCCTCCTCTCCAGTCTCAGTGTTCTGGCTCTGCTGTTCCTCTCTCTCTCCTCCTCTCCAGTCTCAGTGTTCTGGCTCTGCGTCCCTCTCTCTCTCCTCCTCTCCAGTCTCAGTGTTCTGGCTCTGCGTTCCTCTCTCTCTCCTCCTCTCCAGTCTCAGTGTTCTGGCTCTGCGTTCCTCTCTCTCTCCTCCTCTCCAGTCTCAGTGTTCTGGCTCTGCGTTCCTCTCTCACTCCTCCTCTCCAGTCTCAGTGTTCTGGCTCTGCTGTTCCACTCTCACCCCTCCTCTCCAGTCTCAGTGTTCTGGCTCTGCGTTCCTCTCTCCCTCCTCCTCTCCAGTCTCAGTGTTCTGGCTCTGCTGTTCCACTCTCACCCCTCCTCTCCAGTCTCAGTGTTCTGGCTCTGCTGTTCCACTCTCCCTCCTCCTCTCCAGTCTCAGTGTTCTGGCTCTGCGTTCCTCTCTCCCTCCTCCTCTCCAGTCTCAGTGTTCTGGCTCTGCTCCTCTCTCCCTCCTCCTCTCCAGTCTCAGTGTTCTGGCTCTGCTGTTCCACTCTCACCCCTCCTCTCCAGTCTCAGTGTTCTGGCTCTGCTGTTCCACTCTCACCCCTCCTCTCCAGTCTCAGTGTTCTGGCTCTGCGTCCCTCTCTCCCTCCTCCTCTCCAGTCTCAGTGTTATGGCTCTGCTGTTCCACTCTCACCCCTCCTCTCCAGTCTCAGTGTTCTGGCTCTGCGTCCCTCTCTCCCTCCTCCTCTCCAGTCTCAGTGTTCTGGCTCTGCTGTTCCACTCTCACCCCTCCTCTCCAGTCTCAGTGTTCTGGCTCTGCTGTTCCACTCTCACCCCTCCTCTCCAGTCTCAGTGTTCTGGCTCTGCGTTCCTCTCTCCCTCCTCCTCTCCAGTCTCAGTGTTCTGGCTCTGCTGTTCCTCTCTCTCTCCTCCTCTCCAGTCTCAGTGTTCTGGCTCTGCTCCTCTCTCTCTCCTCCTCTCCAGTCTCAGTGTTCTGGCTCTGCGTTCCTCTCTCTCTCCTCCTCTCCAGTCTCAGTGTTCTGGCTCTGCTGTTCCTCTCTCTCTCCTCCTCTCCAGTCTCAGTGTTCTGGCTCTGCTGTTCCACTCTCACCCCTCCTCTCCAGTCTCAGTGTTCTGGCTCTGCTGTTCCTCTCTCCCTCCTCCTCTCCAGTCTCAGTGTTCTGGCTCTGCGTTCCTCTCTCTCTCCTCCTCTCCAGTCTCAGTGTTCTGGCTCTGCGTTCCTCTCTCCCTCCTCCTCTCCAGTCTCAGTGTTCTGGCTCTGCGTCCCTCTCTCTCTCCTCCTCTCCAGTCTCAGTGTTCTGGCTCTGCTGTTCCTCTCTCCCTCCTCCTCTCCAGTCTCAGTGTTCTGGCTCTGCGTCCCTCTCTCTCTCCTCCTCTCCAGTCTCAGTGTTCTGGCTCTGCTGTTCCTCTCTCTCTCCTCCTCTCCAGTCTCAGTGTTCTGGCTCTGCTGTTCCTCTCTCACCCCTCCTCTCCAGTCTCAGTGTTCTGGCTCTGCGTTCCTCTCTCTCTCCTCTTCTCCAGTCTCAGTGTTCTGGCTCTGCGTTCCTCTCTCCCTCCTCCTCTCCAGTCTCAGTGTTCTGGCTCTGCTGTTCCACTCTCACCCCTCCTCTCCAGTCTCAGTGTTCTGGCTCTGCGTTCCTCTCTCTCTCCTCCTCTCCAGTCTCAGTGTTCTGGCTCTGCTGTTCCACTCTCACCCCTCCTCTCCAGTCTCAGTGTTCTGGCTCTGCGTTCCTCTCTCTCTCCTCCTCTCCAGTCTCAGTGTTCTGGCTCTGCTGTTCCTCTCTCCCTCCTCTCCAGTCTCAGTGTTCTGGCTCTGCTGTTCCACTCTCACCCCTCCTCTCCAGTCTCAGTGTTCTGGCTCTGCGTTCCTCTCTCTCTCCTCCTCTCCAGTCTCAGTGTTCTGGCTCTGCGTTCCTCTCTCCCTCCTCCTCTCCAGTCTCAGTGTTCTGGCTCTGCTGTTCCTCTCTCTCCTCCTCTCCAGTCTCAGTGTTCTGGCTCTGCTGTTCCACTTTCACCCCTCCTCTCCAGTCTCAGTGTTCTGGCTCTGCGTCCCTCTCTCTCTCCTCCTCTCCAGTCTCAGTGTTCTGGCTTTGCTGTTCCACTCTCACCCCTCCTCTCCAGTCTCAGTGTTCTGGCTCTGCTGTTCCACTCTCACCCCTCCTCTCCAGTCTCAGTGTTCTGGCTATGCTTGTCAGGGGGAATAACCGCTAGCTTGGTTTTATTGAACTGATGAGAGCAGCAGAGGGTTCAGCAGTAGATAGCTATGGTTGTCTCTTTCTTACAGCAGTATGCTAATGAAGTGGAAGTCCTCTGGTTGTGTGTGTGTGTGTGTGTGTGTGTGTGTGTGTGTGTGTGTGTGTGTGTGTGTGTGTGTGTGTGTGTGTGTGTGTGTGTGTGTGTGTGTGTGTGTGTGTGTGTGTGTGTTTGTGTGTGTGGGTGCGCGTGTGAGCCGTGGCTGGCCATTCGGCTGACCGGGACGAGAGCCGTTGCCAAACAATGTTGACTGAACATGACATCTGACGTCTTGCACCAGCCCCGTGCCTCTGACATACAAACACACAAGCCGGGCTGAATTTACATGGGGTTGTACTCTCATGGGTCTTGGGGCTAAAACATCCACTCACATAAGCTGCTGGGCTACACAGCTCAAAGAGGTCAGGGGTCGTGGCTACTGTTCCATTCACAGGTGTTCAGAACTAGAGGTCTGGGGTCGTGGCTACTGTTCCATTCACAGGTGTTCAGAACTAGAGGTCAGGGGTCGTGGCTACTGTTCCATTCACAGGTGTTCAGAACTGTCCGAGGTGCTGAAGTTCTCCTGTTAAGGACTATCTTCTCTCGAGGTCATGATAATGTAACTCAATTATATTACTGGCGACCTCCTGCAGACTGACAATAGACTAGATTACGTTTTAGCATAGACCTCCATGGTACCACAGTACAGTGAGACCTTCATAGACCTCCATGGTACCACAGTACAGTGAGACCTTCATAGACCTCCATGGTACCACAGTACAGTGAGACCTTCATAGACCTCCATGGTACCACAGTACAGTGAGACCTTCATAGACCTCCATGGTATCACAGTTCAGTGAGACCTTCATAGACCTCCATTGTACCACAGTACAGTGAGACCTTCATAGACCTCCATGGTACCACAGTACAGTATATCACAAATGGCATCCTATTCCTTACATAGGGTCTATAGGGCTGTGGTCAAAAGTAGTGCGCTATGTAGGGAATATGGTGCAATTTGGGACACAACCACAGTTCAGTGAGACCTTCATAGACCTCCATGGTACCACAGTACAGTGAGACCTTCATAGACCTCCATGGTACCAAAGTTCAGTGAGACCTTCATAGACCTCCATGGTACCACAGGACAGTGAGACCTTCATAGACCTCCATGGTACCACAGTTCAGTGAGACCTTCATAGACCTCCATGGTACCACAGTACAGTGAGACTGGTTTATCTGCTATGCTGCAGCTTCTCTTTCTCATACTGTAGGTTTAATATGGGATCACGGTGCTAGTGGAGCAACTTTTAGCTGGATCACGGTGCTAGTGGAGCAACTTTTAGCTGGATCACGGTGCTAGTGGAGCAACTTTTAGCTGGATCACGGTGCTAGTGGAGTAACTTTTAGCTGGATCACGGTGCTAGTGGAGTAACTTTTAGCTGGATCACGGTGCTAGTGGAGTAACTTTTAGCTGGATCACGGTGCTAGTGGAGTAACTTTTAGCTGGATCACGGTGCTAGTGGAGCAACTTATAGCTGGATCACGGTGCTAGTGGAGCAACTTTTAGCTGGATCACGGTGCTAGTGGAGTAACTTTTAGCTGGATCACGGTGCTAGTGGAGCAACTTTTAGCTGGATCACGGTGCTAGTGGAGCAACTTTTTGCTGGATCACGGTGCTAGTGGAGTAACTTTTAGCTGGATCACGGTGCTAGTGGAGCAACTTTTAGCTGGATCACGGTGCTAGTGGAGCAACTTTTAGCTGGATCACAGTGCTAGTGGAGCAACTTTAAGCTTGATCACGGTGCTAGTGGAGCAACTTTTAGCTGGATCACGGTGCTAGTGGAGTAACTTTTAGCTGGATCACGGTGCTAGTGGAGTAACTTTTAGCTGGATCACGGTGCAAGTGGAGCAACTTTTAGCTGGATCACGGTGCTAGTGGAGCAACTTTTAGCTGGATCACGGTGCAAGTGGAGCAACTTTTAGCTGGATCACGGTGCTAGTGGAGCAACTTTTAGCTGGATCACGGTGCTAGCGGAGCAACTTTTAGCTGGATTTATGTCTGTGGGATTTATGTAGTGCCAAACCCCTTCACTGCACACAGGGCCGGCCGGCAACCTCATAGGGCTTAATGGAAATAAATACAAGCAATTCTCCTCATCAGCATTTCAACGCAAAGTAGCTCTTCCTTAGTGAGCAGATGGTTGGGGATAAAGAATAGGACTGCACCCTATTCCCTATGTAGTGGACTACTTTTGATGAGGGGGGTATGCACTCACTAATTGTAAGTCGCTCTGGATAAGAGCGTCTGCTAAATGACTAAAAATGTAAAAATGTATCTTATCAATAGCTATAGCTACATGAAGACCTGGATTAATGTCATGTAGAAATACTGACTTGTTGTTCTTCCAGATTGGCTGTGCTCAGTAGGCCTACAGACCATCCGTGTTTATAGATGTAATGGATAGGCTCTAGACTGATCATTTTTATGATGTTCTTTTCAGTCCTGCGCTAAACCGATTCGAAACCAATTCTCATATTGAGTTTTCACTGAGCCACAGCTGTTTTTCTAATCGATATAGTAGCTAATTTCTGGAGCTATAGCAACTCACAGACTAGTGTGCAGTCAGTCAGTGTGTTCTGTAAAACATTGAACACACACACACACACACACACACACACACACTCTCTCTCTCTCGCTCTCTCTTTAATCATTCACCACGAACTCATTACTCATTGGTGAGTCCTGTAGGTGTGCCGACTGAAGCATGGGTAGACTAGAGAGGGAAAACGTGTTGACAGGTGTAATATCCATGAGCATCTTACTGTAATCCCTACATAGGCTATGCTACTGTAAAACTGCTGTGTGACATTTTCAGTATTTTCCCTTAAGCTAGAATATTTAACTAAACATTAATTTGAATGAATTGGTTTTCTGAAGATCTAAGAGTATAATAATTGTAATGTGTTTAGACAAGAGGCCAGCGCAGCAAACCCCCCCCAACATTTTTTTACCACAATCAAATGTACCCGGAATGTATTGATCGATGATCCACTTAATGCTCCGGATTTATATGACAGAAACAGCCTTCGCTATATGCCTGTTCAATCAGTCCGAGTCTTCGTTAGCCTACAGAGCTGGCATTGAGTCCTTGGTTAGGAAATTATCACCGTAGTAATTGACAAACGATGTGTTATTAAGTGTGATGATAATAAGCCTAGTAAGACTGTAATGACGTATAATAGCCAATTTAACGAGGAGCAGTTTTTGCCTGCCTGAGAAAGCTCTCACACACCGACAGCCCCTCCCCTCTCACTCTCACCCTTTCCCTTTCCCCCAATCTCTTTCCTACGACAAAACATGGCAGCTAAATCTGACGGAGCAGCCGTGTCCGTGCAGAATATCGACAACCTCGTAGCACCACCACCCCGATGTCTGGTTGCAGCCGAGCCCCACCAGGACGCCTCTCCATACCGCTATGCCTCCAAGCCCTACACGCTCCAGGACTGCT
>NC_059221.1:25773174-25813174 GCF_020615455.1 Coregonus clupeaformis | reverse complement strand
GCATACCAGACAGCAATACTAACTATGGGCCAGCTGGGTCAGCATACCAGACAGCAATACTAACTATATGCCAGCTGGGTCAGCATACCAGACAGCAATACTAACTATGGGCCAGCAGGGTCAGCATACCAGACAGCAATACTAACTATGGGCCAGCTGGGTCAGCATACCAGACAGCAATACTAACTATGTGCCAGCTGGGTCAGCATACCAGACAGCAATACTAACTATGGGCCAGCTGGGTCAGCATACCAGACAGCAATACTAACTATGGGCCAGCTGGGTCAGCATACCAGACAGCAATACTAACTATGGGCCAGCTGGGTCAGCATACCAGACAGCAATACTAACTATGTGCCAGCTGGGTCAGCATACCAGACAGCAATACTAACTATGTGCCAGCTGGGTCAGCATACCAGACAGCAATACTAGCTATGGACCAGCTGGGTCAGCATACCAGACAGCAATACTAGCTATGGACCAGCTGGGTCAGCATACCAGACAGCAATACTAACTATGGACCAGCTGGGTCAGCATACCAGACAGCAATACTAACTATGGACCAGCTGGGTCAGCATACCAGACAGCAATACTAACTATGGGCCAGCTGGGTCAGCATACCAGACAGCAATACTAACTATGTGCCAGCTGGGTCAGCATACCAGACAGCAATACTAACTATGGGCCAGCTGGGTCAGCATACCAGACAGCAATACTAACTATGTGCCAGCTGGGTCAGCATACCAGACAGCAATACTAACTATGTGCCAGCTGGGTCAGCATACCAGACAGCAATACTAGCTATGGACCAGCTGGGTCAGCATACCAGACAGCAATACTAGCTATGGACCAGCTGGGTCAGCATACCAGACAGCAATACTAACTATGGACCAGCTGGGTCAGCATACCAGACAGCAATACTAACTATGGGCCAGCTGGGTCAGCATACCAGACAGCAATACTAACTATGGACCAGCTGGGTCAGCATACCAGACAGCAATACTAACTATGTGCCAGTGGGTCAGCATACCAGACAGCAATACTAACTATGTGCCAGGTGGGTCAGCATACCAGACAGCAATACTAACTATGGGCCAGCTGGGTCAGCATACCAGACAGCAATACTAACTATGGGCCAGCTGGGTCAGCATACCAGACAGCAATACTAACTATGGACCAGCTGGGTCAGCATACCAGACAGCAATACTAACTATGGACAAGCTGGGTCAGCATACCAGACAGCAATACTAACTATGTGCCAGCTGGGTCAGCATACCAGACAGCAATACTAACTATGTGCCAGGTGGGTCAGCATACCAGACAGTAATACTAACTATGGGCCAGCTGGGTCAGCATACCAGACAGCAATACTAGCTATGGACCAGCTTGGTCAGCATACCAGACAGCAATACTAGCTATGGACCAGCTGGGTCAGCATACCAGAGAGCAATACTAACTATGGACCAGCTGGGTCAGCATACCAGACAGCAATACTAACTATGGGCCAGCTGGGTCAGCATACCAGACAGCAATACTAGCTATGGGCCAGCTGGGTCAGCATACCAGACAGCAATACTAACTATGTGCCAGGTGGGTCAGCATACCAGACAGCAATACTAACTATGGGCCAGCTGGGTCAGCATACCAGACAGCAATACTAACTCTGTCCCAGCTGGGTCAGCATCCCAGACAGCAATACTAACTATGGGCCAGCTGGGTCAGCATACCAGACAGCAATACTAACTATGTGCCAGGTGGGTCAGCATACCAGACAGCAATACTAACTATGTGCCAGGTGGGTCAGCATACCAGACAGCAATACTAACTATGGGCCAGCTGGGTCAGCATACCAGACAGCAATACTAGCTATGGACCAGCTGGGTCAGCATACCAGACAGCAATACTAACTATGGACCAGCTGGGTCAGCATACCAGACAGCAATACTAACTATGTGCCAGTGGGTCAGCATACCAGACAGCAATACTAACTATGTGCCAGCTGGGTCAGCATACCAGACAGCAATACTAACTATGGACCAGCTGGGTCAGCATACCAGACAGCAATACTAACTATGTGCCAGGTGGGTCAGCATACCAGACAGCAATACTAACTATGGGCCAGCTGGGTCAGCATACCAGACAGCAATACTAACTATGGACCAGCTTGGTCAGCATACCAGACAGCAATACTAGCTATGGACCAGCTGGGTCAGCATACCAGACAGCAATACTAACTATGGACCAGCTGGGTCAGCATACCAGACAGCAATACTAACTATGGGCCAGCTGGGTCAGCATACCAGACAGCAATACTAACTATGGACAAGCTGGGTCAGCATACCAGACAGCAATACTAACTATGTGCCAGCTGGGTCAGCATACCAGACAGCAATACTAACTATGGGCCAGCTGGGTCAGCATACCAGACAGCAATACTAACTATGGGCCAGCTGGGTCAGCATACCAGACAGCAATACTAACTATATGCCAGCTGGGTCAGCATACCAGACCACAAAACTAACTCTGTGCCAGCTGGGTCAGCATACCAGACAGCAATACTAACTATGGGCCAGCTGGGTCAGCATACCAGACAGCAATACTAACTATGGGCCAGCTGGGTCAGCATACCAGACAGCAATACTAACTCTGTGCCAGCTGGGTCAGCATCCCAGACAGCAATACTAACTATGGGCCAGCTGGGTCAGCATACCAGACAGCAATACTAACTATGTGCCAGGTGGGTCAGCATACCAGACAGCAATACTAACTATGTGCCAGGTGGGTCAGCATACCAGACAGCAATACTAACTATGGGCCAGCTGGGTCAGCATACCAGACAGCAATACTAGCTATGGACCAGCTGGGTCAGCATACCAGACAGCAATACTAACTATGGACCAGCTGGGTCAGCATACCAGACAGCAATACTAACTATGTGCCAGTGGGTCAGCATACCAGACAGCAATACTAACTATGTGCCAGCTGGGTCAACATACCAGACAGCAATACTAACTATGGACCAGCTGGGTCAGCATACCAGACAGCAATACTAACTATGGACAAGCTGGGTCAGCATACCAGACAGCAATACTAACTATGTGCCAGCTGGGTCAGCATACCAGATAGCAATACTAACTATGTGCCAGGTGGGTCAGCATACCAGACAGCAATACTAACTATGGGCCAGCTGGGTCAGCATACCAGACAGCAATACTAACTATGGACAAGCTGGGTCAGCATACCAGACAGCAATACTAACTATGTGCCAGCTGGGTCAGCATACCAGACAGCAATACTAACTATGGGCCAGCTGGGTCAGCATACTAGACAGCAATACTAACTATGGGCCAGCTGGGTCAGCATACCAGACAGCAATACTAACTATATGCCAGCTGGGTCAGCATACCAGACCACAAAACTAACTCTGTGCCAGCTGGGTCAGCATACCAGACAGCAATACTAACTATGGGCCAGCTGGGTCAGCATACCAGACAGCAATACTAGCTATGGACCAGCTGGGTCAGCATACCAGACAGCAATACTAACTATGGACCAGCTGGGTCAGCATACCAGACAGCAATACTAACTATGGACAAGCTGGGTCAGCATACCAGACAGCAATACTAACTATGGGCCAGCTGGGTCAGCATACCAGACAGCAATACTAACTATGGGCCAGCTGGGTCAGCATACCAGACAGCAATACTAACTATGTGCCAGGTGGGTCAGCATACCAGACAGCAATACTAACTATGGGCCAGCTGGGTCAGCATACCAGACAGCAATACTAGCTATGGGCCTGCTGGGTCAGCATACCAGACAGCAATACTAGCTATGGGCCAGCTGGGTCAGCACCCCAGACAGCAATACTAACTATGTGCCAGGTGGGTCAGCATACCAGACAGCAATACTAACTATGGGCCAGCTGGGTCAGCATACCAGACAGCAATACTAACTCTGTGCCAGCTGGGTCAGCATACCAGACAGCAATACTAACTATGGGCCAGCTGGGTCAGCATACCAGACAGCAATACTAACTATGTGCCAGCTGGGTCAGCATACCAGACAGCAATACTAACTATGTGCCAGGTGGGTCAGCATACCAGACAGCAATACTAACTATGGGCCAGCTGGGTCAGCATACCAGACAGCAATACTAACTATGGACCAGCTGGGTCAGCATACCAGACAGCAATACTAACTATGGGCCAGCTGGGTCAGCATACCAGACAGCAATACTAACTATGGGCCAGCTGGGTCAGCATACCAGACAGCAATACTAGCTATGGATAGCTGGGTCAGCATACCAGACAGCAATACTAACTATGGACAAGCTGGGTCAACATACCAGACAGCAATACTAACTATGGGCCAGCTGGGTCAGCATACCAGACAGCAATACTAGCTATGGACCAGCTGGGTCAGCATACCAGACAGCAATACTAACTATGGGCCAGCTGGGTCAGCATACCAGACAGCAATACTACCTATGGATAGCTGGGTCAGCATACCAGACAGCAATACTAACTATGGACAAGCTGGGTCAACATACCAGACAGCAATACTAACTATGTGCCAGCTGGGTCAGCATACCAGACAGTAATACTAACTATGGGCCTGTTGGGTCAGCATACCAAGCAGCCATGGTAGTTTTGGACCAGCTGGGTCAGCATACCAGACAGCAATACTAACTATGTGCCAGCTGGGTCAGCATACCAGACAGCAATACTAGCTATGGACCAGCTGGGTCAGCATACCAGACAGCAATACTAACTATGGGCCAGCTGGGTCAGCATACCAGACAGCAATACTAGCTATGGATAGCTGGGTCAGCATACCAGACAGCAATACTAACTATGGACAAGCTGGGTCAACATACCAGACAGCAATACTAACTATGGGCCAGCTGGGTCAGCATACCAGACAGTAATACTAACTATGGGCCTGTTGGGTCAGCATACCAAGCAGCCATGGTAGTTTTGGACCAGCTGGGTCAGCATACCAGACAGCAATACTAACTTTGTTTCAGCTGGGTCAGCATACCAGACAGCAATACTAACTATGGACCAGCTGGGTCAGCATACCAGACAGCAATACTAACTATGGACCAGCTGGGTCAGCATACCAGACAGCAATACTAACTATGGACCAGCTGGGTCAGCATACCAGACAGCAATACTAACTATGGGCCTGCTGGGTCAGCATACCAGACAGCAATACTAACTATGGACCAGCTGGGTCAGCATACCAGACAGCAATACTAACTATGGACCAGCTGGGTCAGCATACCAGACAGCAATACTAACTATGGACCAGCTGGGTCAGCATACCAGACAGCAATACTAACTATGTGCCAGCTGGGTCAGCATACCAGACAGCAATACTAACTATGGGCCAGCTGGGTCAGCATACCAGACAGTAATACTAACTATGGGCCTGTTGGGTCAGCATACCAAGCAGCCATGGTAGTTTTGGACCAGCTGGGTCAGCATACCAGACAGCAATACTAGCTATGGACCAGCTGGGTCAGCATACCAGACAGCAATACTAGCTATGGACCAGCTGGGTCAGCATACCAGACAGCAATACTAACTATGGACCAGCTGGGTCAGCATACCAGACAGCAATACTAACTATGGACCAGCTGGGTCAGCATACCAGACAGCAATACTAACTATGGACCAGCTGGGTCAGCATACCAGACAGCAATACTAACTATGGACCAGCTGGGTCAGCATACCAGACAGCAATACCAACTATGTGCCAGCTGGGTCAGCATACCAGTGGGATATTGGGCCAGAAGGCCCAAGAGCCAAGTGCAATGAAGATTTTTACAGATGCATGAGCAATATATAATGTGTTAACTGCTGTTTATAGATGCTTGCCATCGTAAACATTAGGACACCCCCTCTATTGAAGTGAGACTCCGGATGATCTATTTTGTTTTCTATCTGCCTCAAACCGATGTTTTAGAGAGCACGTTGAAAACAGCGTGATATCCAGTGATATTATTTTAGAGTGGTTGTCTGGGTTCTAGTGTGGAGGAACCACGCTGTTCCTCTGACAGAGAGAGGTGGATTAGGTGTGTGATGGTGTGTTTTGAGGGGGATGTGAGGTACGTGTTTGTGTACAGATATACAGCGCCTTCGGAAAGTATTCAGACCCTTTTATTTTTTCAACGTCTTGTTACTTTACAGCCTTATTCTTAATCTTAATGCCACAGCATACAATGACATTCTAGATGATTCTATACTTCCAACTTTGTGGCAACTGGGGACAGACCTTTCCTGTTTCAGCAAGACAATGTACCCGTGCACAACGCGAGGTCCATACAGAAATAGTTTGTCGAGATCGGTGTGGAAGAACTTGACTTGTCTGTACAGAGGCCTGACCTCAACCCCATCGAACAGCTTTGGGATGAATTGGAACACTGACTGCGAGCCAGGCCTAATCGCCCGACATCAGTGCCCGACCTCACTAATGCTCTTGTGGCTGAATGGAAGCAAGTCCCCGCAGCAATGTTCCAACATCTATTGGAAAGCCTTCCCAGAAGAGTGGAGGCTGTTATAGCAGCAAAGGGGGGGAACCAACTCCATACTAATGCCCATGATTTTGGAATGAGATGTTCAACGAGCAGGTGTCCACATACCTTTGGTCATGTAGTGTATGTTAATTGTATATGATATATGGATATTTGATCAAAAGCTTTTCACATGCGTTGAGAGGTGGTACACTGTGTGTGTGAGTGTATGTTACAGTTTTATATTCTAGTGTGTAGTGGGGAGATGTGTGCAAAGTGACTGTGATGGTAGCTAAGATCAAAGAAAGAGGAAGTGTGTGTGTGTGTGTGTGTGTGTGTGTGTGTGTGTGTGTGTGTGTGTGTGTGTGTGTGTGTGTGTGTGTGTGTGTGTGTGTGTGTGTGTGTGTGTGTGTGTGTGTGTGTGTGTGTGTGTGTGTGTAATGTAGTGAGTCCATGGCCTGAGGCAGGGCTGTATACTGGACTATAGACTGGACTACAGACTGGACTGTAGACTGGACTAGAGACAGTATGTAACGGTATATAGGGTAGATGTCAGTATGTATAGGTATATAGGGTAGATGTCAGTATGTATAGGTATATAGGGTAGATGTCAGTATGTATAGGTATATAGGGTAGATGTCAGTATGTATAGGTATATAGGGTAGATGTCAGTATGTAACGGTATATAGGGTAGATGTCAGTATGTATAGGTATATAGGGTAGATGTCAGTATGTATAGGTATATAGGATAGATGTCAGTATGTAACGGTATATAGGGTAGATGTCAGTATGTATAGGTATATAGGGTAGATGTCAGTATGTATAGGTATATAGGATAGATGTCAGTATGTAACGGTATATAGGGTAGATGTCAGTATGTATAGGTATATAGGATAGATGTCAGTATGTAACGGTATATAGGGTAGATGTCAGTATGTATAGGTATATAGGGTAGATGTCAGTATGTATAGGTATATAGGGTAGATGTCAGTATGTAACGGTATATAGGGTAGATGTCAGTATGTATAGGTATATAGGGTAGATGTCAGTATGTATAGGTATATAGGGTAGATGTCAGTATGTATAGGTGTATAGGGTAGATGTCAGTATGTATAGGTATATAGGGTAGATGTCAGTATGTATAGGTATATAGGGTAGATGGCAGTATGTATAGGTATATAGGGTAGATGTCAGTATGTATAGGTATATAGGGTAGATGTCAGTATGTATAGGTATATAGGGTAGATGGCAGTATGTATAGGTATATAGGGTAGATGTCAGTATGTATAGGTGTATAGGGTAGATGTCAGTATGTAACGGTATATAGGGTAGATGTCAGTATGTATAGGTATATAGGGTAGATGTCAGTATGTATAGGTATATAGGGTAGATGTCAGTATGTAACGGTATATAGGGTAGATGTCAGTATGTATAGGTGTATAGGGTAGATGGCAGTATGTATAGGTATATAGGGTAGATGGCAGTATGTATAGGTGTATAGGGTAGATGTCAGTGTGTATAGGTATATAGGGTAGATGTCAGTATGTATAGGTATATAGGGTAGATGTCAGTATGTATAGGTATATAGGGTAGATGTCAGTATGTATAGGTGTATAGGGTAGATGTCAGTGTGTAACGGTATATAGGGTAGATGTCAGTATGTATAGGTATATAGGGTAGATGGCAGTATGTATAGGTGTATAGGGTAGATGTCAGTGTGTATAGGTATATAGGGTAGATGTCAGTATGTATAGGTATATAGGATAGATGTCAGTATGTATAGGTATATAGGGTAGATGGCAGTATGTATAGGTGTATAGGGTAGATGTCAGTGTGTATAGGTATATAGGGTAGATGTCAGTATGTATAGGTATATAGGATAGATGTCAGTATGTATAGGTATATAGGATAGATGTCAGTATGTATAGGTATATAGGATAGATGTCAGTATGTATAGGTATATAGGGTAGATGTCAGTATGTATAGGTATATAGGGTAGATGTCAGTATGTAACGGTATATAGGGTAGATGTCAGTATGTATAGGTGTATAGGGTAGATGGCAGTATGTATAGGTATATAGGGTAGATGTCAGTATGTATAGGTGTATAGGGTAGATGTCAGTATGTAACGGTATATAGGGTAGATGTCAGTATGTATAGGTATATAGGGTAGATGTCAGTATGTATAGGTATATAGGGTAGATGTCAGTATGTAACGGTATATAGGGTAGATGTCAGTATGTATAGGTGTATAGGGTAGATGGCAGTATGTATAGGTATATAGGGTAGATGGCAGTATGTATAGGTGTATAGGGTAGATGTCAGTGTGTATAGGTATATAGGGTAGATGTCAGTATGTATAGGGTATATAGGGTAGATGTCAGTATGTATAGGTATATAGGGTAGATGTCAGTATGTATAGGTGTATAGGGTAGATGTCAGTGTGTAACGGTATATAGGGTAGATGTCAGTATGTATAGGTATATAGGGTAGATGGCAGTATGTATAGGTGTATAGGGTAGATGTCAGTGTGTATAGGTATATAGGGTAGATGTCAGTATGTATAGGTATATAGGATAGATGTCAGTATGTATAGGTATATAGGGTAGATGGCAGTATGTATAGGTGTATAGGGTAGATGTCAGTGTGTATAGGTATATAGGGTAGATGTCAGTATGTATAGGTATATAGGATAGATGTCAGTATGTATAGGTATATAGGATAGATGTCAGTATGTATAGGTATATAGGATAGATGTCAGTATGTATAGGTATATAGGGTAGATGTCAGTATGTATAGGTATATAGGGTAGATGTCAGTATGTAACGGTATATAGGGTAGATGTCAGTATGTATAGGTGTATAGGGTAGATGTCAGTATGTATAGGTGTATAGGGTAGATGTCAGTATGTATAGGTATATAGGGTAGATGTCAGTATGTATAGGTATATAGGGTAGATGTCAGTATGTATAGGTATATAGGGTAGATGTCAGTATGTATAGGTATATAGGGTAGATGTCAGTGTGTATAGGTATATAGGGTAGATGTCAGTATGTATAGGTATATAGGGTAGATGTCAGTATGTAACGGTATATAGGATAGATGGCAGTATGTATAGGTATATAGGGTAGATGTCAGTATGTAACGGTATATAGGGTAGATGTCAGTATGTAACGGTATATAGGGTAGATGTCAGTATGTATAGGTATATAGGGTAGATGTCAGTGTGTATAGGTATATAGGGTAGATGTCAGTATGTATAGGTATATAGGGTAGATGTCAGTATGTAACGGTATATAGGGTAGATGTCAGTATGTAACGGTATATAGGGTAGATGTCAGTATGTATAGGTATATAGGGTAGATGTCAGTATGTATAGGTATATAGGGTAGATGTCAGTATGTATAGGTATATAGGGTAGATGGCAGTATGTATAGGTATATAGGGTAGATGTCAGTATGTAACGGTATATAGGGTAGATGTCAGTATGTATAGGTATATAGGGTAGATGTCAGTATGTATAGGTATATAGGGTAGATGTCAGTATGTAACGGTATATAGGGTAGATGTCAGTATGTATAGGTATATAGGGTAGATGTCAGTATGTATAGGTATATAGGGTAGATGTCAGTATGTAACGGTATATAGGGTAGATGTCAGTATGTATAGGTATATAGGGTAGATGTCAGTATGTATAGGTATATAGGGTAGATGTCAGTATGTAACGGTATATAGGGTAGATGTCAGTATGTATAGGTATATAGGGTAGATGTCAGTATGTAACGGTATATAGGGTAGATGTCAGTATGTAACGGTATATAGGGTAGATGTCAGTATGTATAGGTATATAGGGTAGATGTCAGTATGTATAGGTATTTAGGGTAGATGTCAGTATGTATAGGTATATAGGGTAGATGTCAGTATGTATAGGTATATAGGGTAGATGTCAGTATGTATAGGTATATAGGGTAGATGTCAGTATGTATAGGTATATAGGGTAGATGTCAGTATGTATAGGTATATAGGATAGATGTCAGTATGTATAGGTATATAGGGTAGATGTCAGTATGTAACGGTATATAGGGTAGATGTCAGTATGTATAGGTATATAGGATAGATGTCAGTATGTAACGGTATATAGGGTAGATGTCAGTATGTAACGGTATATAGGGTAGATGTCAGTATGTATAGGTATATAGGGTAGATGGCAGTATGTATAGGTATATAGGGTAGATGGCAGTATGTATAGGTATATAGGGTAGATGTCAGTATGTATAGGTATATAGGGTAGATGTCAGTATGTAACGGTATATAGGGTAGATGTCAGTATGTAACGGTATATAGGGTAGATGTCAGTATGTATAGGTATATAGGGTAGATGGCAGTATGTATAGGTATATAGGGTAGATGGCAGTATGTATAGGTATATAGGGTAGATGGCAGTATGTATAGGTGTATAGGGTAGATGGCAGTATGTATAGGTATATAGGGTAGATGGCAGTATGTATAGGTATATAGGGTAGATGGCAGTATGTAACGGTATATAGGGTAGATGTCAGTATGTATAGGTATATAAGGGTAGATGGCAGTATGTAACGGTATATAGGGTAGATGTCAGTATGTATAGGTATATAGGGTAGATGGCAGTATGTATAGGTGTATAGGGTAGATGTCAGTATGTATAGGTATATAGGGTAGATGGCAGTATGTATAGGTATATAGGGTAGATGGCAGTATGTATAGGTGTATAGGGTAGATGTCAGTATGTATAGGTATATAGGGTAGATGTCAGTATGTATAGGTATATAGGGTAGATGGCAGTATGTATAGGTATATAGGGTAGATGTCAGTATGTATAGGTATATAGGGTAGATGGCAGTATGTATAGGTATATAGGGTAGATGGCAGTATGTATAGGTGTATATGGTAGATGTCAGTATGTATAGGTATATAGGGTAGATGTCAGTATGTATAGGTATATAGGGTAGATGGCAGTATGTATAGGTATATAGGGTAGATGGCAGTATGTATAGGTGTATATGGTAGATGTCAGTATGTATAGGTATATAGGGTAGATGTCAGTATGTATAGGTATATAGGGTAGATGTCAGTATGTATAGGTATATAGGGTAGATGTCAGTGTGTATAGGTATATAGGGTAGATGGCAGTATGTATAGGTGTATAGGGAATATGTCAGTATGTATAGGTATATAGGGTAGATGTCAGTATGTATAGGTATATAGGGTAGATGTCAGTGTGTATAGGTATATAGGGTAGATGGCAGTATGTATAGGTATATAGGGTAGATGTCAGTATGTATAGGTATATAGGGTAGATGTCAGTATGTATAGGTATATAGGGTAGATGTCAGTATGTATAGGTATATAGGGTAGATGTCAGTATGTATAGGTATATAGGGTAGATGGCAGTATGTATAGGTATATAGGGTAGATGTCAGTATGTAACGTATATAGGGTAGATGTCAGTATGTAACGGTATATAGGGTAGATGTCAGTATGTATAGGTATATAGGGTAGATGGCAGTATGTATAGGTATATAGGGTAGATGTCAGTATGTATAGGTATATAAGGGTAGATGGCAGTATGTAACGGTATATAGGGTAGATGTCAGTATGTATAGGTATATAGGGTAGATGGCAGTATGTATAGGTGTATAGGGTAGATGTCAGTATGTATAGGTATATAGGGTAGATGGCAGTATGTATAGGTGTATAGGGTAGATGTCAGTATGTATAGGTATATAGGGTAGATGTCAGTATGTATAGGTATATAGGGTAGATGGCAGTATGTATAGGTATATAGGGTAGATGTCAGTATGTATAGGTATATAGGGTAGATGGCAGTATGTATAGGTATATAGGGTAGATGGCAGTATGTATAGGTGTATAGGGTAGATGTCAGTATGTATAGGTATATAGGGTAGATGTCAGTATGTATAGGTATATAGGGTAGATGTCAGTATGTATAGGTATATAGGGTAGATGTCAGTGTGTATAGGTATATAGGGTAGATGGCAGTATGTATAGGTGTATAGGGTAGATGTCAGTATGTATAGGTATATAGGGTAGATGTCAGTATGTATAGGTATATAGGGTAGATGTCAGTGTGTATAGGTATATAGGGTAGATGGCAGTATGTATAGGTATATAGGGTAGATGTCAGTATGTATAGGTATATAGGGTAGATGTCAGTATGTATAGGTATATAGGGTAGATGTCAGTATGTATAGGTATATAGGGTAGATGTCAGTATGTATAGGTATATAGTGTAGATGGCAGTATGTATAGGTGTATAGGGTAGATGTCAGTATGTAACGGTATATAGGGTAGATGTCAGTATGTATAGGTATATAGGGTAGATGTCAGTATGTATAGGTATATAGGGTAGATGTCAGTATGTATAGGTATATAAGGGTAGATGTCAGTATGTATAGGTATATAGGGTAGATGGCAGTATGTATAGGTGTATAGGGTAGATGTCAGTATGTAACGGTATATAGGGTAGATGTCAGTATGTATAGGTATATAGGGTAGATGTCAGTATGTATAGGTATATAGGGTAGATGTCAGTATGTATAGGTATATAGGGTAGATGTCAGTATGTAACGGTATATAGGGTAGATGTCAGTATGTAACGGTATATAGGGTAGATGTCAGTATGTATAGGTATATAGGGTAGATGTCAGTATGTATAGGTATATAGGGTAGATGTCAGTATGTAACGGTATATAGGGTAGATGTCAGTATGTATAGGTATATAGGGTAGATGTCAGTGTGTAACGGTATATAGGGTAGATGTCAGTATGTAACGGTATATAGGGTAGATGGCAGTATGTATAGGTATATAGGGTAGATGTCAGTATATATAGGTATATAGGGTAGATGTCAGTATGTATAGGTATATAGGGTAGATGTCAGTATGTATAGGTATATAGGGTAGATGTCAGTATGTAACGGTATATAGGGTAGATGTCAGTATGTATAGGTATATAGGATAGATGTCAGTATGTATAGGTATATAGGGTAGATGTCAGTATGTATAGGTATATAGGGTAGATGGCAGTATGTATAGGTATATAGGGTAGATGTCAGTGTGTAACGGTATATAGGGTAGATGTCAGTATGTAACGGTATATAGGGTAGATGGCAGTATGTATAGGTATATAGGGTAGATGTCAGTATGTAACGGTATATAGGGTAGATGTCAGTATGTATAGGTATATAGGATAGATGTCAGTATGTATAGGTATATAGGGTAGATGGCAGTATGTATAGGTATATAGGGTAGATGTCAGTGTGTAACGGTATATAGGGTAGATGTCAGTATGTAACGGTATATAGGGTAGATGGCAGTATGTATAGGTATATAGGGTAGATGTCAGTATGTATAGGTATATAGGGTAGATGTCAGTATGTATAGGTATATAGGATAGATGTCAGTATGTAACGGTATATAGGGTAGATGTCAGTATGTAACGGTATATAGGGTAGATGGCAGTATGTATAGGTATATAGGGTAGATGTCAGTATGTATAGGTATATAGGGTAGATGTCAGTATGTAACGGTATATAGGGTAGATGTCAGTATGTAACGGTATATAGGGTAGATGTCAGTATGTATAGGTATATAGGGTAGATGTCAGTATGTATAGGTATATAGGGTAGATGTCAGTATGTATAGGTATATAGGGTAGATGTCAGTATGTAACGGTATATAGGGTAGATGTCAGTATGTAACGGTATATAGGGTAGATGTCAGTATGTAACGGTATATAGGGTAGATGTCAGTATGTAACGGTATATAGGGTAGATGTCAGTATGTAACGGTATATAGGGTAGATGTCAGTATGTATAGGTATATAGGGTAGATGTCAGTATGTATAGGTATATAGGGTAGATGTCAGTATGTAACTGTATATAGGGTAGATGTCAGTATGTAACGGTATATAGGGTAGATGTCAGTATGTATAGGTATATAGGGTAGATGTCAGTATGTATAGGTATATAGGGTAGATGTCAGTATGTATAGGTATATAGGGTAGATGTCAGTATGTAACGGTATATAGGGTAGATGTCAGTATGTAACGGTATATAGGGTAGATGTCAGTATGTATAGGTATATAGGGTAGATGTCAGTATGTATAGGTATATAGGGTAGATGTCAGTATTTAACGGTATATAGGGTAGATGTCAGTATGTATAGGTATATAGGGTAGATGTCAGTATGTATAGGTATATAGGGTAGATGTCAGTATGTAACGGTATATAGGGTAGATGTCAGTATGTAACGGTATATAGGGTAGATGTCAGTATGTATAGGTATATAGGGTAGATGTCAGTATGTAACGGTGTATAGGGTAGATGGCAGTATGTATAGGTATATAGGGTAGATGTCAGTATGTATAGGTATATAGGGTAGATGGCAGTATGTATAGGTATATAGGGTAGATGTCAGTATGTAACGGTGTATAGGGTAGATGGCAGTATGTAACGGTATATAGGGTAGATGTCAGTATGTATAGGTATATAGGGTAGATGTCAGTATGTAACGGTATATAGGGTAGATGTCAGTATGTATAGGTGTATAGGGTAGATGTCAGTATGTAACGGTATATAGGGTAGATGTCAGTATGTATAGGTATATAGGGTAGATGTCAGTATGTAATGGTATATAGGATAGATGGCAGTATGTATAGGTATATAGGGTAGATGTCAGTATGTAACGGTATATAGGGTAGATGTCAGTATGTATAGGTATATAGGGTAGATGTCAGTATGTAACGGTATATAGGGTAGATGTCGTATGTATAGGTATATAGGGTAGATGTCAGTATGTATAGGTATATAGGGTAGATGTCAGTATGTATAGGTATATAGGGTAGATGTCAGTATGTAACGGTATATAGGGTAGATGTCAGTGTGTAACGGTTTATAGGGTAGATGTCAGTATGTATAGGTATATAGGGTAGATGTCAGTATGTAACGGTATATAGGGTAGATGTCAGTATGTAACGGTATATAGGGTAGATGTCAGTATGTAACGGTATATAGGGTAGATGTCAGTATGTATAGGTATATAGGGTAGATGTCAGTATGTAACGGTATATAGGGTAGATGTCAGTATATATAGGTATATAGGGTAGATGTCAGTATGTATAGGTATATAGGGTAGATGTCGTATGTATAGGTATATAGGGTAGATGTAAGTATGTATAGGTATATAGGGTAGATGTCAGTATGTAACGGTATATAGGGTAGATGTCAGTATGTAACGGTATATAGGGTAGATGTCAGTATGTAACGGTATATAGGGTAGATGTCAGTATGTAAGGTATATAGGGTAGATGTCAGTATGTATAGGTATATAGGGTAGATGGCAGTATGTATAGGTATATAGGGTAGATGTCAGTATGTAACGGTATATAGGGTAGATGTCAGTATGTAACGGTATATAGGGTAGATGTCAGTATGTATAGGTATATAGGGTAGATGGCAGTATGTATAGGTGTATAGGGTAGATGTCAGTATGTATAGGTATATAGGGTAGATGGCAGTATGTATAGGTGTATAGGGTAGATGTCAGTATGTATAGGTATATAGGGTAGATGTCAGTATGTATAGGTATATAGGGTAGATGGCAGTATGTATAGGTATATAGGGTAGATGTCAGTATGTATAGGTATATAGGGTAGATGGCAGTATGTATAGGTATATAGGGTAGATGGCAGTATGTATAGGTGTATAGGGTAGATGTCAGTATGTATAGGTATATAGGGTAGATGTCAGTATGTATAGGTATATAGGGTAGATGTCAGTATGTATAGGTATATAGGGTAGATGTCAGTGTGTATAGGTATATAGGGTAGATGGCAGTATGTATAGGTGTATAGGGTAGATGTCAGTATGTATAGGTATATAGGGTAGATGTCAGTATGTATAGGTATATAGGGTAGATGTCAGTGTGTATAGGTATATAGGGTAGATGGCAGTATGTATAGGTATATAGGGTAGATGTCAGTATGTATAGGTATATAGGGTAGATGTCAGTATGTATAGGTATATAGGGTAGATGTCAGTATGTATAGGTATATAGGGTAGATGTCAGTATGTATAGGTATATAGTGTAGATGGCAGTATGTATAGGTGTATAGGGTAGATGTCAGTATGTAACGGTATATAGGGTAGATGTCAGTATGTATAGGTATATAGGGTAGATGTCAGTATGTATAGGTATATAGGGTAGATGTCAGTATGTATAGGTATATAAGGGTAGATGTCAGTATGTATAGGTATATAGGGTAGATGGCAGTATGTATAGGTGTATAGGGTAGATGTCAGTATGTAACGGTATATAGGGTAGATGTCAGTATGTATAGTTATATAGGGTAGATGTCAGTATGTATAGGTATATAGGGTAGATGTCAGTATGTATAGGTATATAGGGTAGATGTCAGTATGTAACGGTATATAGGGTAGATGTCAGTATGTAACGGTATATAGGGTAGATGTCAGTATGTATAGGTATATAGGGAGGATGTCAGTATGTATAGGTATATAGGGTAGATGTCAGTATGTAACGGTATATAGGGTAGATGTCAGTATGTATAGGTATATAGGGTAGATGTCAGTGTGTAACGGTATATAGGGTAGATGTCAGTATGTAACGGTATATAGGGTAGATGGCAGTATGTATAGGTATATAGGGTAGATGTCAGTATATATAGGTATATAGGGTAGATGTCAGTATGTATAGGTATATAGGGTAGATGTCAGTATGTATAGGTATATAGGGTAGATGTCAGTATGTAACGGTATATAGGGTAGATGTCAGTATGTATAGGTATATAGGATAGATGTCAGTATGTATAGGTATATAGGGTAGATGTCAGTATGTATAGGTATATAGGGTAGATGGCAGTATGTATAGGTATATAGGGTAGATGTCAGTGTGTAACGGTATATAGGGGTAGATGTCAGTATGTAACGGTATATAGGGTAGATGGCAGTATGTATAGGTATATAGGGTAGATGTCAGTATGTAACGGTATATAGGGTAGATGTCAGTATGTATAGGTATATAGGATAGATGTCAGTATGTATAGGTATATAGGGTAGATGGCAGTATGTATAGGTATATAGGGTAGATGTCAGTGTGTAACGGTATATAGGGTAGATGTCAGTATGTAACGTATATAGGGTAGATGGCAGTATGTATAGGTATATAGGGTAGATGTCAGTATGTATAGGTATATAGGGTAGATGTCAGTATGTATAGGTATATAGGATAGATGTCAGTATGTAACGGTATATAGGGTGGATGTCAGTATGTAACGGTATATAGGGTAGTGGCAGTATGTATAGGTATATAGGGTAGATGTCAGTATGTATGGGTATATAGGGTAGATGTCAGTATGTAACGGTATATAGGGTAGATGTCAGTATGTAGCGGTATATAGGGTAGATGTCAGTATGTATAGGTATATAGGGGTAGATGTCAGTATGTATAGGTATATAGGGTAGATGTCAGTATGTATAGGTATATAGGGTAGATGTCAGTATGTAACGGTATATAGGGTAGATGTCAGTATGTAACGGTATATAGGGTAGATGTCAGTATGTGCGGTATATAGGGTAGATGTCAGTATGTAACGGTATATAGGGTAGATGTCAGTATGTAACGGTATATAGGGGTAGATGTCAGTATGTATAGGTATATAGGGTAGATGTCAGTATGTAACTAGGTATATAGGGTAGATGTCAGTATGTAACTGTATATAGGGTAGATGTCAGTATGTAGCGGTATATAGGGTAGATGTCAGTATGTATAGGTATATAGGGTAGATGTCAGTATGTATAGGTATATAGGGTAGATGTCAGTATGTATAGGTATATAGGGTAGATGTCAGTATGTAACGGTATATAGGGTAGATGTCAGTATGTATAGGTATATAGGGTAGATGTCAGTATGTATAGGTATATAGGGTAGATGTCAGTATTTAACGGTATATAGGGTAGATGTCAGTATGTATAGGTATATAGGGTAGATGTCAGTATGTATAGGTATATAGGGTAGATGTCAGTATGTAACGGTATATAGGGTAGATGTCAGTATGTAACGGTATATAGGGTAGATGTCAGTATGTTATAGGTATATAGGGTAGATGTCAGTATGTAACGGTGTATAGGGTAGATGGCAGTATGTATAGGTATATAGGGTAGATGTCAGTATGTATAGGTATATAGGGTAGATGGCAGTATGTATGAGGTATATAGGGTAGATGTCAGTATGTAACGGTGTATAGGGTAGATGGCAGTATGTAACGGTATATAGGGTAGATGTCAGTATGTATAGGTATATAGGGTAGATGTCAGTATGTAACGGTATATAGGGTAGATGTCAGTATGTATAGGTGTATAGGGTAGATGTCGTATGTAACGGTATATGGGTAGATGTCAGTATGTATAGGTATATAGGGTAGATGTCAGTATGTAATGGTATATAGGATAGATGGCAGTATGTATAGGTATATAGGGTAGATGTCAGTATGTAACGGTATATAGGGTAGATGTCAGTATGTATAGGTATATAGGGTAGATGTCAGTATGTAACGGTATATAGGGTAGATGTCAGTATGTATAGGTATATAGGGTAGATGTCAGTATGTATAGGTATATAGGGTAGATGTCAGTATGTATAGGTATATAGGGTAGATGTCAGTATGTAACGGTATATAGGGTAGATGTCAGTGTGTAACGGTTTATAGGGTAGATGTCAGTATGTATAGGTATATAGGGTAGATGTCAGTATGTAACGGTATATAGGGTAGATGTCAGTATGTAACGGTATATAGGGTAGATGTCAGTATGTAACGGTATATAGGGTAGATGTCAGTATGTATAGGTATATAGGGTAGATGTCAGTATGTAACGGTATATAGGGTAGATGTCAGTATATATAGGTATATAGGGTAGATGTCAGTATGTATAGGTATATAGGGTAGATGTCAGTATGTATAGGTATATAGGGTAGATGTAAGTATGTATAGGTATATAGGGTAGATGTCAGTATGTAACGGTATATAGGGTAGATGTCAGTATGTAACGGTATATAGGGTAGATGTCAGTATGTAACGGTATATAGGGTAGATGTCAGTATGTAACGGTATATAGGGTAGATGTCAGTATGTATAGGTATATAGGGTAGATGGCAGTATGTATAGGTATATAGGGTAGATGTCAGTATGTAACGGTATATAGGGTAGATGTCAGTATGTAACGGTATATAGGGTAGATGTCAGTATGTATAGGTATATAGGGTAGATGGCAGTATGTATAGGTATATTGATGTCAGTATGTATAGGTATATAGGGTAGATGTCGGGTATGTATAGGTATATAGGGTAGATGGCAGTATGTATAGGTATATAGGGTAGATGTCATATGTATGGGTATATAGGGTAGATGTCAGTATGTATAGGTATATAGGGTAGATGTCAGTATTAGCAGGTATATAGGATAGATGTCAGTATGCATAGGTATATAGGGTAGATGTCAGTATGTAATGGTATATAGGGTAGATGTCAGTATGTATAGGTATATAGGGTGATGTCAGTATGTAACGGTATATAGGGTAGATGTCAGTATGTATAGGTATATAGGGTAGATGTCAGTATGTATAGGTATATAGGGTAGATGTCAGTATGTATAGGTATATAGGGTAGATGTCAGTATGTATAGGTATAAAGGGTAGATGTCAGTATGTATAGGTATATAGGGTAGATGTCAGTATGTAACGGTGTATAGGGTAGATGTCAGTATGTAACGGTATATAGGGTAGATGTCAGTATGTATAGGTATATAGGGTAGATGGCAGTATGTAACGGTATATAGGGTAGATGTCAGTATGTATAGGTATATAGGGTAGATGGCAGTATGTAACGGTATATAGGGTAGATGTCAGTATGTAACGGTATATAGGGTAGATGTCAGTATGTAACGGTATATAGGGTAGATGTCAGTATGTATAGGTATATAGGGTAGATGGCAGTATGTAACGGTATATAGGGTAGATGTCAGTATGTATAGGTATATAGGGTAGATGGCAGTACGTAACGGTATATAGGGTAGATGTCAGTATGTAACGGTATATAGGGTAGATGTCAGTATGTAACGGTATATAGGGTAGATGTCAGTGTGTATAGGTATATAGGGTAGATGTCAGTATGTAACGGTATATAGGGTAGATGTCAGTATGTAACGGTATATAGGGTAGATGTCAGTATGTATAGGTATATAGGGTAGATGTCAGTATGTATAGGTATATAGGATAGATGTCAGTATGTATAGGTATATAGGGTAGATGTCAGTATGTATAGGTATATAGGGTAGATGTCAGTATGTATAGGTATATAGGGTAGATGTCAGTATGTATAGGTATATAGGGAGGATGTCAGTATGTATAGGTATATAGGGTAGATGTCAGTATGTAACGGTATATAGGGTAGATGTCAGTATGTATAGGTATATAGGGTAGATGTCAGTATGTATAGGTATAAAGGGTAGATGTCAGTATGTAACGGTATATAGGGTAGATGTCAGTATGTAACGGTATATAGGGTAGATGTCAGTATGTATAGGTATATAGGGTATATGTCAGTATGTAACGGTATATAGGGTAGATGTCAGTGTGTAACGGTATATAGGGTAGATGTCAGTGTGTATAGGTATATAGGGTAGATGGCAGTATGTAACGGTATATAGGGTAGATGTCAGTATGTATAGGTATATAGGATAGATGTCAGTATGTATAGGTATATAGGGTAGATGTCAGTATGTATAGGTATATAGGATAGATGTCAGTATGTATAGGTATATAGGGTAGATGGCAGTATGTATAGGTATATAGGGTAGATGTCAGTATGTAACGTATATAGGGTAGATGTCAGTATGTAAGTATATAGGATAGATGTCAGTTGTATAGGTATATAGGGTAGATGTCAGTATGTATAGGTATATAGGATAGATGTCAGTATGTATAGGTATATAGGGTAGATGTCAGTATGTATAGGTATATAGGATAGATGTCAGTATGTATAGGTATATAGGGTAGATGTCAGTATGTAACGGTATATAGGATAGATGGCAGTATGTATAGGTATATAGGGTAGATGGCAGTATGTAACGGTATATAGGGTAGATGTCAGTATGTAACGGTATATAGGGTAGATGTCAGTATGTATAGGTATATAGGGTAGATGTCAGTATGTATAGGTATAAAGGGTAGATGTCAGTATGTAACGGTATATAGGGTAGATGTCAGTATGTAACGGTATATAGGGTAGATGTCAGTATGTATAGGTATATAGGGTAGATGTCAGTGTGTAACGGTATATAGGGTAGATGGCAGTGTTTATAGGTATATAGGGTAGATGGCAGTATGTAACGGTATATAGGGTAGATGTCAGTATGTATAGGTATAAAGGGTAGATGTCAGTATGTAACGGTATATAGGGTAGATGTCAGTATGTAACGGTATATAGGGTAGATGTCAGTATGTAACGGTATATAGGGTAGATGTCAGTGTGTAACGGTATATAGGGTAGATGGCAGTGTTTATAGGTATATAGGGTAGATGGCAGTATGTAACGGTATATAGGGTAGATGTCAGTATGTATAGGTATATAGGATAGATGTCAGTATGTATAGGTATATAGGGTAGATGTCAGTATGTATAGGTATATAGGATAGATGTCAGTATGTATAGGTATATAGGGTAGATGGCAGTATGTATAGGTATATAGGGTAGATGTCAGTATGTAACGTATATAGGGTAGATGTCAGTATGTAACGGTATATAGGATAGATGTCAGTATGTATAGGTATATAGGGTAGATGTCAGTATGTATAGGTATATAGGATAGATGTCAGTATGTATAGGTATATAGGGTAGATGTCAGTATGTATAGGTATATAGGATAGATGTCAGTATGTATAGGTATATAGGGTAGATGTCAGTATGTAACGGTATATAGGATAGATGGCAGTATGTATAGGTATATAGGGTAGATGGCAGTATGTAACGGTATATAGGGTAGATGTCAGTATGTAACGGTATATAGGGTAGATGTCAGTATGTATAGGTATATAGGGTAGATGTCAGTATGTATAGGTACAGTGGGGAAAAAAAGTATTTAGTCAGCCACCAATTGTGCAAGTTCTCCCACTTAAAAAGATGAGAGAGGCCTGTAATTTTCATCATAGGTACACGTCAACTATGACAGACAAATTGAGAAAAAAAGATCCTGAAAATCACATTGTAGGATTTTTAATGAATTTATTTGCAAATTATGGTGGAAAATAAGTATTTGGTCACCTACAAACAAGCAAGATTTCTGGCTCTCACAGACCTGTAACTTCTTCTTTAAGAGGCTCCTCTGTCCTCCACTTGTTGCCTCTATTAATGTCACCTGTTTGAACTTGTTATCAGTATAAAAGACACCTGTCCACAACCTCAAACAGTCACACTCCAAACCCCACTATGGCCAAGACCAAAGAGCTGTCAAAGGACACCAGAAACAAAATTGTAGACCTGCATCAGGCTGGGAAGACTGAATCTGCAATAGGTAAGCAGCTTGGATTGAAGAAATCAACTGTGGGAGCAATTATTAGGAAATGGAAGACATACAAGACCACTGATAATCTCCCTCGATCTGGGGCTCCACGCAAGATCTCACCCCGTGGTCAAAATGATCACAAGAACAGTGAGCAAAAATCCCAGAACCACACGGGGGACCTAGTGAATGACCTGCAGAGAGCTGGGACCAAAGTAACAAAGCCTACCATCAGTAACACACTCGCCGCCAGGGACTCAAATCCTGCAGTGCAAGACGTGTCCCCCTGCTTAAGCCAGTACATGTCCAGGCCCGTCTGAAGTTTGCTAGAGTGCATTTGGATGATCCAGAAGAGGATTGGGAGAATGTCATATGGTCAGATGAAACCAAAATATAACTTTTTGGTAAAAACTAAACTCGTCGTGTTTGGAGGACAAAGAATGCTGAGTTGCATCCAAAGAACACCATACCTACTGTGAAGCATGGGGGTGGAAACATCATGCTTTGGGGCTGTTTTTCTGCAAAGGGACCAGGACGACTGATCCGTGTAAAGGAAAGAATGAATGGGGCCATGTATCGTGAGATTTTGAGTGAAAACCTCCTTCCATCAGCAAGGGCATTGAAGATGAAACGTGGCTGGGTCTTTCAGCATGACAATGATCCCAAACACACCGCCCAGGCAACGAAGGAGTGGCTTCGTAAGAAGCATTTCAAGGTCCTGGAGTGGCCTAGCCAGTCTCCAGATCTCAACCCCATAGAAAATCTTTGGAGGGAGTTGAAAGTCCGTGTTGCCCAGCGACAGCCCCAAAACATCACTGCTCTAGAGGAGATCTGCATGGAGGAATGGGCCAAAATACCAGCAACAGTGTGTGAAAACCTTGTGAAGACTTACAGAAAACGTTTGACCTGTGTCATTGCCAACAAAGGGTATATAACAAAGTATTGAGAAACTTTTGTTATTGACCAAATACTTATTTTCCACCATCATTTGCAAATAAATTCATAAAAAATCCTACAATGTGATTTTCTGGATTTTTGTTTTTCTCAATTTGTCTGTCATAGTTGACGTGTACCTATGATGAAAATTACAGGCCTCTCTCATCTTTTTAAGTGGGAGAACTTGCACAATTGGTGGCTGACTAAATACTTTTTTTCCTCACTGTATATATACTGTATATACTGTATATACGTGTGTGTGATGGGATGTACAGACAATATGGACATTATGTTGATAGAATATGTATTATATCTGTAGAATACGTAGGATAGAGTAGTATATGTACAGCAATAGTTGAATAGGATGGACTTGACTAGAATACAGTATATAAATATGAAACGGGTAAAACACTATGTAGACATTAAAGTGACCCGTGTTCCATTATTAAAGTGACCCGTGTTCCATTATTAAAGTGACCCGTGTTCCATTATTAAAGTGACCCGTGTTCCATTATTAAAGTGATGTCACGCCCTGGCTCTAGGGACTCTTTTAAGTTGAGCCAGGGTGTGTAGAGTTTATGTTTTGTGCTCGTTGTGTCTAGTCTAGTTTTTGTATATCTATTTTGGCCAGAGTGGTTCTCAATCAGAGGCAACGAGTATCAGCTGTTGCTGGTTGTCTCTGATTGGGAACCATATTTAGTCAGGTGGTTTTCCCACAGTGTTTGTGGGATCTTGTTCCGTGTTGGTTTGTGGTTTGCACCTGTGGACGTCACGTATCGATTTGTTGTTTTGTTCGTGTATAATTTAATAAATAAGTATGTTCACCTTCCATGCTGCGCCTTGGTCCTCTATATCCGACGATCGTGACAAGTGACCCGTGTTCCATTATTAAAGTGACCAGTGTCCCATTATTAAAGTGACCCGTGTTCCATTATTAAAGTGACCCGTGTTCCATTATTAAAGTGACCCGTGTTCCATTATTAAAGTGACCCGTGTTCCATTATTAAAGTGACCCGTGTTCCATTATTAAAGTGACCAGTGTTCCATTATTAAAGTGACCAGTGTTCCATTATTAAAGTGACCAGTGTTCCATTATTAAAGTGACCAGTGTTCCATGTCTATGTACTGTCGTGGTAACAAGTATTGGTCTTCACAAAGTTTGCTGCTTCAGTGTTTTTAGATATTTTTGTCAGATGTTACTATGGTATACTGAAGTATAATTGCAAGCATTCCATAAGTGTCAAAGGCTTTTATTGACAAATACATTAAGTTTATGCAAAGAGTCAATATTTGCAGTATTGACCCTTCTTTTTCAAGACCTCTGCAATCCGCCCTGGCATGCTGTCAATTAACTTCTGGGCCACATCCTGACTGATGGCAGCCCATTCTTGCATAATCAATGCTTGGAGTTTGTCAGAATTTGTGGGTTTTTGTTTGTCCAGCCGCCTCTTGAGGATTGACCACAAGTTCTCAATGGGATTAAGGTCTGGGGAGTTTCCTGGCCATGGACCCAAAATGTCGATGTTTTTTTCCCCGAGCCACTTAGTTATCACTTTTGCCTTATGGCAAGGTGCTCCATCATGCTGGAAAAGGCATTGTTCATCAACAAACTGTTCTTGGATGGTTGGGAGAAGTTGCTCTCGGAGGATGTGTTGGTACCATTCTTTATTCATGGCTGTGTTCTTAGGCAAAAATGTGAGTGAGCCCACTCTCTTGGCTGAGAAGCAAACCCACTTATGAATGGTCTCAGGATGCTTTACTGTTGGCAGGACACAGGATTGATGGGAGCGCTCACCTTGTCTTCATCCGGACAAGGTGTTTTCCGTATGCCGTAAACAATCGGAAAGGGGATTCATCAGAGAAAATTACTTTACCGCAGTCCTCAGCAGTCCAATCCCTGCACCTTTTGCAGAATATCAGTCTGTCCCTGATGTTTTTCCTGGAGAGAAGTGGCTTCCTCGCTGCCCTTCTTGACACCAGGCCATCCTCCAAAAGTCTTTGCCTCACTGTGCATGCAGATGCACTCACACCTGCCTGCTGCCATTCCTGAGCAAGCTCTGCACTGGTGGTGCCCCGATCCCGCAGCTGAATCAACTTTAGGAGACAGTCCTGGCGCTTGCTGGACTTTATTGGGCGCCCTGAAGCCTTCTTCACAACAATTGAACCTCTCTCCTTGGAAGTTATTGATGATCTGATAAATGGTTGATTTAGGTGCAATCTTACTAGCAGCAATATCCTTGCCTTTTAACCCTTTTGTGCAAAGCAATGATGACGGCACGTGTTTCCTTGCAGGTAACCATGGTTAACAGAGTAAGAACAATGATTTCAAGCACCACCCTCCTTTTAAAGCTTCCAGTCTGTTATTCTAACTCAATCAGCATGACAGAGTGATCTCCAGCCTTGTCCTCGTCAACACTCTCACCTGTGTTAATGAGAGAATCATTGACATGAAGTCAGCTGGTCCTTTTGTGGCAGGGCTGAAATGCAGTGGAAATGTTTTTTTGGGATTAAGTTCATTTTCATGGCAAAGAGGGACTTTGCAATTCATTGCAATTCATCTGATCACTCTTCATAACATTCTGGAGTATATGCAAATTGCCATCATAAAAACTGAGGCAGCAGACTTTGTGAAAATGTATATTTGTGTCATTCTCAAAACGTTTGACCACGACTGTACATAGGGCTGCAGCCTCTAAGGTGCAGGGATGAGTAGCCGGCTAGTAACAGTGATTTAAGTTCAGGGCAGGGTACTGGCCAGAGGTCGGCTAGTGGTGACTATTTAACAGTCTCATGGCCTTGAGATATAAGCTGTTTTTAAGTCTCTCGGTCCCAGCTTTAAAACACCTGTACTGACCTCGCCTTCTGGATGGTAGCAGGGTGAACAGGCCGTGACTCGGATGGCTGAGGTCCTTGATGATCTTCTTGGCCTTCCTGTGACACCGGGTGACGTAGATGTCCTGGAGGGCAGGCAGTGTGCCCCCGGTGATGTGTTGGGCAGACCGCACCACCCTCTGGAGAGCCCTGCGGTTGCGGACGGTGCAGTTGCCGTACCAGGCGGTGATACAGCTCGACAGGATGCTCTCAATGGAGCATCTGTAGAAGTTTGTGAGGGTCTTAGGGGCCAAGCTGAATTTCTTCAGCCTCCTGTCTGTGTGGGTGGACCATTTCAGATTTTCAGTGATGTATACGCCGAGGAACTTGAAGCTTTTCACCTTCTCCACTGTGGCCCCATCGATGTGGATGGGGGCGTGATCCCTCAGCTGTCTCCTGAAGTCCACGATCAGCTCCTTTGTTTTGTTGACGTTGAGGGAGAGTTATTTTCCTGGCACCACTCGGCCAGGGCCCTCACCTCCTCCCTGTAGGCTGTCTCGTCATTGTTGGTAATCAGGCCTACCACTGTTGTATCGTCTGCAAACTTGATCATTAAGTTGGAGACGTGCGTGGCCACGCAGTCATGGGTGAACATGGAGTACAGGAGGGGGCTGAGCACGCACCCTTGTGGGGCCCCAGTGTTGAGGATCAGTGTAGCGGAGGTGTTGTTGCCTACCTTCACCACCTGGGGGGCGGTCCGTCAGGAAGTCCAGGATCCATTTGCACAGGGCGGGGTTCAGACCCAGGACCCCGAGCTTAATGATGAGCTTGGAGGGCACTATGGTGTTGAAGGCTGAGCTGTAGTCAATGAACAGCATTCTTACATAGGTATTCCTCTTGTCCAGATGGGATAGGGCAGTGTACAGTGCGATGGCGATTGCATCGTCTATGGATCTATTTGGGCGGTATGCAAATTGCAGTGGGTCTGGGGTGTCGGGTAAGGTAGAGGTGATATGATCCTTAACTAGCCTCTCAAAGCACTTCATGATGACAGAAGTGAGTGCTAACGGGCAATAGTCATTTTGTTCAGTTACCTTCACTTTCTTGGGTACAGGAACAATTGCGGACATCTTGAAGCAAGTGGGGACAACAGACTGGGATATGTCTGTAAACACTCCAGCCAGCTGGTCTGCACATGCTCTGAGGACGCGGCTAGGGATGCCGTCTGGGCCGGCAGCCTTGCAAGGGTTAACACGCTTAAATGTCTTACTCACATCGGCCACGGAGAACGAGAGCTCACAGTCCTTGGGAGCAGACCGCGTCGGAGGCACTGTATTTTATTCAAAGCGAAGAAGGTGTTTAGCTTGTCTGGGAGCAAGACGTCGGTGTCCGTGACGTGGCTGGTTTTCCCTTTGTAGTCCGTGATTGTCTGGAGTCCCTGCACTTTACGTCTCGTGTCTGAGCCATTGAATTGTGACTCCACTTTGTCTCTGTACTGATGTTTTGCCTGTTTGATTTCCTTACGGAGGGCATAACTGGACTGTTTGTACTCATTCATATTCAATATATCCAATAGCCACGGTTCCCCATTGAAGGCCTAGGTCTAATAGCCATGGTTCCCCACTGAAGGCCTAGGTCTAATAGCCACGGTTCCCCACTGAAGGTCCAATATCCCCGGTTCCCCACTGAAGGCCTAGGTCCAATAGCCACGGTTTGCCACTGCTCTCTCCCATCATCACAGGAGGGAGGGAGGGAGGGGAGGAGGGAGGGAGGGTGGGGGGGGGAGGGAGGGAGGAGGGAGGGAGGGAGGGAGGGTGGAGGGGGGAGGGGGGGGGGGGAGGGGAGGGAGGGAGGGAGGGAGGGAGGGAGGGAGGGAGGGAGGTGGGGAGGGTGGGTGGGGAGGGAGGGAGGAGGGTGGGGGAGGGTGGGTGGGGAGGGAGGGAGGGAGGGAGGGAGGTACGGTGGGTGGGGAGGTGGAAAGGAGAGAAAGAGACATCAGTAAAGTACTTTATTAGTAGTGATGTAGATGTAGATGTTACCATGTCAGTTTCCTGACTGTGGGCTGTTTCCTGTTTCTGTGGGTTCCTCTGGAGACTTCACCTTCAGTCGTCTGCCTTACCTGTCTGCCCTGTAGCCTGACAGTATATCAGTGTGTATTAGAGCTGGGACGATAAACTGACAATTATCGACACCGACCCACAAAGATCACTTATCACAGGCATTTTGGTGATATTGTCCATTACCATAAGTAGCCTATACTGGAGAAATGTGAGGTTTGAAATGAAATAACTTTGTTAACATGGGTGATTGTTAATGGGACAATTGATGGCTACAACCGTCAAAGTAGTAGTGGTAGTTTAAAGGAGAATTTTAAAGAACTGAGGTGCACATTAATGTTAGAAACCCATCCTTCTATTTATCATTATCACACCAATTCAGGCAATTTCTTGTAATATATATTTTTATCCACATCGCCCAGCTCTGAGTTTGGTTCCGCTCTACGTTTCCTCCTTCTTACATTGTAGGACACTCTTATCCAGAGAGACTACAGTAGTGAGTCATTTAGCAGACACTCTTATCCAGAGAGACTACAGTAGTGAGTCATTTAGCAGACACTCTTATCCAGAGAGACTACAGTAGTGAGTCATTTAGCAGACACTCTTATCCAGAGAGACTACAGTAGTGAGTCAAATTAGCAGACACTCTTATCCAGAGAGACTACAGTAGTGAGTCATTTAGCAGACACTCTTATCCAGAGAGACTACAGTAGTGAGTCATTTAGCAGACACTCTTATCCAGAGAGACTACAGTAGTGAGTCATTTAGCAGACACTCTTATCCAGAGCCACTAAAAGCTATATATTGTTCTTGATTGATGTTCTTGATTAATTGACTGATTGATTGATTGGTAAATTATCTGATTCATTAATTGACATCCTCCTCCTCCTCCCCTCCCCCTCCCCTCCTCCTCCCCCTCCTCCTCCCCTCCTCCTCCCCTCCTCCTTCTCTCCTCATCTCTTCCTCCATCCTCCTCCTCCCCTCCTCCTCTCCTCCATCCTCCTCCTCCCCTCCTCCTTCCCTCCTCCTCCCTCCTCCTCCCCCTCCTCCTCCCCTCCTCCTTCTCTCCTCATCTCCTCCTCCATCCTCCTCCTCCCCTCCTCCTTCCCTCCTTCTCCCCTCCTCCTCCCCTCCACCTTCCCTCCTCATCTCCTCCTCCATCTTCCTCCTCCCCTCCTCCTCCCCTCCTCCTTCCCTCCTCATCTCCTCCTCCTCCCCCTCCATCCTCCCCTCCTCCTCCCCTCCTCCTTCCCTCCTCATTCCCTCCTCATCTCCTCCTCCTCCCCCTCCATCCTCCCCTCCTCCTTCCCTCCTCATTCCTCCTCCATCCTCCTCCTCCCCCCCTCCTCCCCTCCTCCTTCCCTCCTCATCTCCTCCTCCTCCCCTCCTCCCCTCCTCCTCTACAGGTATGTCCACGCCCTCTACCTGGGCGCCCAGAGCCGTTGGCACGGCAACCGTGAGCGTGGTCACTTCCACTGGAGGTTGATGTTTGAGTGTGCTGACATAAACATGCTGAGGCTGCTGGAGGCCTTCCTGAAGAGCGCTCCTCAACTGGTGCTACAACTCAGCATCATGATACATGCCAAACAGGTTCTGCCACTACAGGGTGAGTCGCTGTGTGTGTGTGTGTGTGTGTGTGTGTGTGTGTGTGTGTGTGTGTGTGTGTGTGTGTGTGTGTGTGTGTGTGTTCGTCTTGCTATACTTGTGAGGACCGAACATAGATAAATTACCTTTCAAGTGAGGACATTTTGGCAAGTGAGGTCCAAAAAGCGGGTCCTCACTTGTTTTTGCTAGTAATGGCATCCTAGGGTCTAAGTTGCATAGTAATTACTGAAATGTGTGTTTTACTCTGTGCTCTTGGATGCCCTCTGAAGAGCACACACTGGTACTGCAGAGGAATTTTTTTATTGGACGGCAGAAAACTGGAAGATTTTTCTGATTGGACCAAGGGAAGCTGGCTCATCGATTTTTCTGATAGGCTACAATTCATCCATGTAGTGTATAGTTCAGTACAGCACATCGGTAAAGTAGAGTATAGTACAGTACAGCACAGTAGTACAGTGGGGCAGCAGGTAGCTTAGTGGGTAAGAGCGTTGTGCCAATAATAACCGAAAGGTCGCTGGTTCTAATCCCCGAGCAGACAAGGTGAAAAATCTGTCGATGTGCCCTTGAGCAAGGCACTTAACCCTAATTGCTCCTGTAAGTCGCTCTGGATAAGAGCGTCTGCTAAATGACTAATGTAATGTAAAGTAGAGTATAGTTCCCTTGCCAATTCAAAAAAGTAAATGCATCCTAGATTCAAGTGTTTTATTGAGATGTTCCTCTGGTATCTTTTTTATATATTGTTTTAAGGTTGGTATGGAACTGTTCATATGACCTTGTTGAATCATCTTTGGCGTTCAATAAAGGAGCCAGCTTCTAATAAATGTTGAATCCCACATGGGGGTCTGCCCTATGTTCCCTCAGCCCTATGTTCCCTCAGCCCTACGTTCCCTCAACCCTATGTTCCCTCAGCCCTATGTTCCCTCAGCCCTATGTTCCCTCAGCCCTGTGTTCCCTCAGCCCTACGTTCCCTCAGCCCTGTGTTCCCTCAGCCCTGTGTTCCCTCAGCCCTATGTTCCCTCAGCCCTGTGTTCCCTCAGCCCTACGTTCCCTCAGCCCTGTGTTCCCTCAGCCCTGTGTTCCCTCAGCCCTACGATCCCTCAGCCCTACGTTCCCTCAGCCCTGTGTTCCCTCAGCCCTATGTTCCCTCATCCCTATGTTCCCTCAGCCCTGTGTTCCCTCAGCCCTACGTTCCCTCAGCCCTACGTTCCCTCAGCCCTGTGTTCCCTCAGCCCTGCTTTCCCTCAGCCCTACGTTCCCTCAGCCCTGTGTTCCCTCAGCCGTATGTTCCCTCAGCCCTGTGTTCCCTCAGCCCTGTGTTCCCTCAGCCCTACGTTCCCTCAGCCCCACGTTCCCTCAGCCCTGTGTTCCCTCAGCCCTGTGTTCCCTCAGCCCTACGTTCCCTCAGCCCTACGTTCCCTCAGCCCTGTGTTCCCTCAGCCCTGCTTTCCCTCAGCCCTACGTTCCCTCAGCCCTGTGTTCCCTCAGCCCTGTGTTCCCTCAGCCCTACGTTCCCTCAGCCGTATGTTCCCTCAGCCCTGTGTTCCCTCATTACCCACTGAACCAATTTCAATATAAATTAGGTAGGTAGAAAAATGCTAATTATTTCAGCATCTACACAAATATGTAAGGATATATATGGGACCTACTCAACATGTTAAATCACTATGACCTTGACCTTTTGTCAATATTACAGCAGAATTGTATTTTTTAGATTGAGTAAAAGTAATGCTTAATCGGAGCAGTTCTATGAAAGGTACAAAAACCAAATGCAATAAACATCTGATCTGTTATTCATCGTCCTTATTTATTCATTCATGCAACAGTGGATCAACTCACCAAAAGACCTGTGTACATCAAGGATGTGAAATATTAATTTCTTAACATAACATCACGTTTTTGTCTATAATGTTCCTGTTTTCCGTTTTCACCCTTCTTAAACAGGGTTACATTCTGTGCAGCTCCAGAAATACTAGATATTGAGTGAATAAAAAAAAGTTAATCTCCTTTGGGTTGCAGACCCCTAGTTTATAACATAGGGCTGACGGAACATAGGGCTGAGGGATCATAGGGTTGAGGGAACATAAAGTTGAGGGAACATAGGGCTGAGGGAACATAGGGCTGAGGGAACATAGGGCTGAGGGAACATAGGGCTGAGGGAACATAGGGCTGAGGGAACATAAAGTTGAGGGAACATAGGGCTGAGGGAACATAGGGCTGAGGGAACATAGGGCTGAGGGAACATAGGGCTGAGGGAACATAGGGCTGAGGGAACATAAGGTTGAGGGAACATAGGGTTGAGGGATCATAGGGCAGAGGGATTATAGGGTTGAGGGAACATAGGGCTGAGGGATTATAGGGTTGAGGGAACATAAGGTTGAGGGAACATAGGGTTGAGGGATCATAGGGCAGAGGGATTATAGGGTTGAGGGAACATAGGGCTGAGGGATTATAGGGTTGAGGGAACATAAGGTTGAGGGAACATAGGGTTGAGGGATCATAGGGCAGAGGGATTATAGGAATGAGGGAACATAGGGCTGAGGGATTATAGGTTTGAGGGAACATAGGGCTGAGGGATTATAGGGTTGAGGTGACATAGGGTTGAGGGATTATAGGGTTGAGGGAACATAGGGCTGAGGGATTATAGGGTTGAGGGAACATAGGGCTGAGGGATTATAGGTTTGAGGGAACATAGGGCTGAGGGATTATAGGGTTGAGGTGACATAGGGTTGAGGGATTATAGGGTTGAGGGAACATAGGGCTGAGGGATTATAGGGTTGAGGGAACATAGGGCTGAGGGATTATAGGTTTGAGGGAACATAGGGCTGAGGGATTATAGGGTTGAGGGAACATAGCTGGCACAGGCACAAAGTAATAACATCTGATTTAAAACTAACCTTAACCATAACCACACTGCTAATCCTTACCTTATATTAAGACCATAAAACAAATGTTGACTTTGCAGCTGGCATATCTAGAGGAAATCGAGCAGTTCTGCCTCCGGGGCAAGATTCATAACAAACATCAACCTGCGACTGGGAGAGGCAATGTAAAATTGATAACGAAATTGTTTTGACAATTAACATGCTTTTTCTTGTTTCAAGCATGTTTTATTATCAAAAGGACAATATATCCATATACAATTGTACAATTTGTTTTTCAACATAACAGACATACAAAACATTATCACATTGGTATTTCAACTGTTTGTTACAGGAGGGGGTCGCAGTTCCGGAGTGACCCACTAGGTGTCATCCTCCGACAACCTTTAGGCACCTCCTCACTCACAGTCTGGACTAATCATTATCCTATTGGTGTCACCTGTGTCTACCTGTTCACCTGTGTCTACCTGTTCACCTGTGTCTACCTGTTCACCTGTGTCTACCTGTTCACCTGGCTCTACCTGTTCACCTGCGTCTACCTGTTCACCTGTGTCTACCTGTTCACCTGTGTCTACCTGTTCACCTGGCTCTACCTGTTCACCTGTGTCTACCTGTTCACCTGGCTCTACCTGTTCACCTGTGTCTACCTGTTCACCTGGCTCTACCTGTTCACCTGTGTCTACCTGTTCACCTGTGTCTACCTGTTCACCTGTGTCTACCTGTTCACCTGGCTCTACCTGTTCACCTGTGTCTACCTGTTCACCTGGCTCTACCTGTTCACCTGTGTCTACCTGTTCACCTGTGTCTACCTGTTCACCTGTGTCTACCTGTTCACCTGGCTCTACCTGTTCACCTGTGTCTACCTGTTCACCTGGCTCTACCTGTTCACCTGTGTCTACCTGTTCACCTGTGTCTACCTGTTCACCTGTGTCTACCTGTTCACCTGGCTCTACCTGTTCACCTGTGTCTACCTGTTCACCTGTGTCTACCTGTTCACCTGGCTCTACCTGTTCACCTGTGTCTACCTGTTCACCTGTGTCTACCTGTTCACCTGTGTCTACCTGTTCACCTGGCTCTACCTGTTCACCTGTGTCTACCTGTTCACCTGTGTCTACCTGTTCACCTGGCTCTACCTGTTCACCTGTGTCTACCTGTTCACCTGTGTCTACCTGTTCACCTGGCTCTACCTGTTCACCTGTGTCTACCTGTTCACCTGTGTCTACCTGTTCACCTGTGTCTACCTGTTCACCTGGCTCTACCTGTTCACCTGTGTCTACCTGTTCACCTGTGTCTACCTGTTCACCTGTGTCTACCTGTTCACCTGGCTCTACCTGTTCACCTGTGTCTACCTGTTCACCTGGCTCTACCTGTTCACCTGTGTCTACCTGTTCACCTGTGTCTACCTGTTCACCTGTGTCTACCTGTTCACCTGGCTCTACCTGTTCACCTGTGTCTACCTGTTCACCTGGCTCTACCTGTTCACCTGTGTCTACCTGTTCACCTGTCTACCTGTTCACCTGTGTCTACCTGTTCACTTGGCTCTACCTGTTCACCTGTGTCTACCTGTTCACCTGTGTCTACCTGTTCACCTGGCTCTACCTGTTCACCTGTGTCTACCTGTTCACCTGGCTCTACCTGTTCACCTGTGTCTACCTGTTCACCTGTGTCTACCTGTTCACCTGGCTCTACCTGTTCACCTGTGTCTACCTGTTCACCTGTGTCTACCTGTTCACCTGGCTCTACCTGTTCACCTGTGTCTACCTGTTCACCTGTGTCTACCTGTTCACCTGGCTCTACCTGTTCACCTGTGTCTACCTGTTCACCTGTGTCTACCTGTTCACCTGGCTCTACCTGTTCACCTGTGTCTACCTGTTCACCTGTGTCTACCTGTTCACCTGGCTCTACCTGTTCACCTGTGTCTACCTGTTCACCTGGCTCTACCTGTTCACCTGTGTCTACCTGTTCACCTGTGTCTACCTGTTCACCTGGCTCTACCTGTTCACCTGTGTCTACCTGTTCACCTGTGTCTACCTGTTCACCTGGCTCTACCTGTTCACCTGTGTCTACCTGTTCACCTGTGTCTACCTGTTCACCTGGCTCTACCTGTTCACCTGTGTCTACCTGTTCACCTGTGTCTACCTGTTCACCTGTGTCTACCAGTTCACCTGTGTCTACCTGTTCACCTGTGTCTACCTGTTCACCTGTGTATTTATGCCCTCACTTCCCTGTGTTCCCTTGCTCAGTTTTCTCTGCTAGTTTCTCAATGCTCAGCAGTGCTAACCCTCAAAATTGTCAAAGACTCCAGCCACCCTAGTCATAGACTGTTCTCCCTGCTACCGCACGGCAAGCGGTACCGGAGTGCCAAGTCTAGGTCCAAAAGACTTCTCAACAGCTTCTACCCCCAAGCCATAAGACTCCTGAACAGCTAATCATGGCTACCCAGACTATTTGCACTGCCCCCTCACCCCATCCTTTTTACGCTGCTGCTACTCTGTTAATTATTTATGCATAGTCACTTTAACTCTACCCACATGTATATATTACTTCAACAAGTACAGACCAGTATCCCTTCAACTATCTCAACTAGCCGGTGCCCCCGCACATTGACTCTGCACCGGTACCCCCCTGTATATATTGCCTCCCTACTGTTATTTTATTTTACTTCTGCTCTTTTTTTCTCAACACTTTTTTTGTTGTTGTTGTATTTTTACTTTTTTTGTAAAAAAAAAATGCACTGTTGGTTAAGGGCTGTAAGTAAGCATTTCATGTCTGCACCTGTTGTATTCGGCGCATGTGACCAATAAAATTTGATTTGATTTGATTTAATACTCTTGGAAGGATCCTGCTTGATTCTGTAAGTAGAATTGTTTTAACTTGTAAACTGTGTTGGTTCTGTCTGTCTTGTCATAGTTATTAGTAAGCTACCCAGCCTGCTTAAGAAGCGATTGCTACCCATTTCACACTGGACGCGGGTCCGGACACTTCTTTTGTTCTCTGCAGATTACAACTCAATAGGAGGGGGAGTGGCTACACTTGTGCTAGGCAATTAGCTTAGTGTTATTAGCACAACCTCTTTGTTCAGCGGCAGCTGTCCCCGAAACGAAGACTGTCCCCGAAACGAAGACTGTCCCCGAAACAAAGACAGTTCTGCCAAGTTGTTCTGCGGGAGTTAGTCGAGGGAGGCCCCGCTCTCTCGCTTCCCCAGATGTTTAGTTAATTTCATTCCGATCTCGTTTGCGTTATTGTAGCCTTTTCTGTAGCCTGTCAACTATGTGTCTGTCTATCCCTGTTCTCTCCTCTCTGCACAGGCCATACAAACGCTTCACACCGCGTGGCTGCTACCACTCTAATCTGGTGGTCCCTGCGCGCACGACCCACGTGGAGTTCCAGGTCTCCGGCAACCTCTGGAACTGCCGTTCTGCGGCCAACAAGGCAGAGTTCATCTCAGCCTATGCTACCCTCCAGTCTCTCGATTTCTTGGCGCTGACGGAAACATGGATTACCACAGAAAACACTGCTACCCCTACTGCTCTCTCCTCGTCTGACCATGTGTTCTCGCATACCAAGAGAGCATCTGGTCAGCGCGGCAGTGGCACAGGAATCCTCATCTCTCCCAAGTGGACATTCTCTCTTTTCCCCCTGACCCATCTGTCTATCTCCTCATTTGAATTCCATGCTGTCACAGTCACTAGCCCATTCAAGCTTAACATCCTTGTCATTTATCGCCCTCCAGCTTCCCTTGGAGAGTTCATCAATGAGCTTGACAAGTTCCTTTCCTGAGGATGGCTCACCCCTAACAGTTCTGGGTGACTTTAACCTGCCGACGTCTGCCTTCGACTCATTTCTCTCTGCCTCCTTCTTTCCACTCCTTTCCTCTTTTGACCTCACCCTCTCACCGTCACCCCCTACAAGGCAGGCAATACGCTTGACCTCATCTTTACTAGATGCTGTTCTTCTACATCTCACTGCAACTCCCCTCCAAGTCTCCGACCACTACTTTGTATCCTTTTCTCTCTCGCTCTCCTCCAACACTACTCACTCTGCCCCTACTCAGATGGTAATGCGCCGTCGCAACCTTCGCTCTCTCTCTCCCGCTATTCTCTCCTCTTCCATCCTATCATCTCTTCCCTCTGTTAAATCCTTCTCCCTCCGGTCTCCTGATTCTTCCTCCTCGACCCCTCTCTCCTCCCTTTCTGCATATTTTGACTCTCTATGTCCCCTATCCTCCCGGCCGGCTCGGTCCTCCCCTCCTGCTCCGTGGCTAGACGACTCATTGCGAGCTCACAGAACAGGGCTCCGGGCAGCAGAGCGGAAATGGAGGGAAACTAGACTCCCTGCGGACCTGTCATCTTTTCACTCCCTCCTCTCTACTTTTTCTTCCTCTGTTTCTGCTGTTAAAGCCATTTTCTACCACTCTAAATTTCAAGCCTCTGCCTCTAATGTGACGGCCGGCTGCCCAACAACCTGCCCGCTTGACCCTATCCCCTCCTCTCTTCTCCAGACCATTTCCGGAGACCTTCTCCCTTACCTCACCTCGCTCATCAACTCATCCTTGACCGCTGGCTATGTCCCTTCCGTCTTCAAGAGGGCGAGAGTTGCACCCCTCCTCAAAAAACCTACACTCGATCCCTCCGATGTCAACAAGTACAGACCAGTATCCCTTCTTTCTTTTCTCTCCAACTCTTGAGCGTGCCGTCTATAGCCAACTCTCCTGCTATCTCTCTCAGAATTACCTTCTTGATCCTGACCAGTCAGGTTTCAAGACTGATCATTCAACTGAGACTGCTCTTCTCTGTGTCATGGAGGCTCTCCGCACTGCTAAAGTTAACTCTCTCTCCTCTGCTTTTATCCTTCTAGGCCTATCTGCTGCCTTTGATACTGTGAACCATCAGATCCTCCTCTCCACCATCTCCGAGTTGGGCATCTCCGGCACTGCTCACTCTTGGATTGCGTCCTACCTGACAGGTCGCTCCTACCAGGTGGCGTGGCGAGAATCTGTCTCCGCACCACGTGCTCTCACCACTGGTGTCCCCCAGGGCTCAGTTCTAGGCCCTCTCCTATTCTCTCTATACACCAAGTCACTTGGCTCTGTCATATCCTCACATGGCCTCTCCTGTCATTGCTACGCAGACGACACACAATTAATTTTCTCCTTTCCCCCTTCTGATAACCAGGTGGCGAATCGCATCTCTGCATGTCTGGCAGACATATCAGTGTGGATGTCGGATCACCACCTCAAGCTGAACCTCGGCAAGACGGAGCTGCTCTTCCTCCCGGGGAAGGACTGCACGCTCCATCACGGTTGACAACTCCTCCCAGAGTGCAAAGAACCTTGGCGTGACCCTGGACAACACCCTGTCGTTCTCCGCTAACATCAAAGCGGTGACCCGATCCTGCAGGTTCCTGCTCTACAACATTCTATAGAACAAATATAAGATCATTAAAATAAAAAAGGTTCAGTCATGTTCTAAAAGTATGATGAAAACAGGCAGATAGAACCTGTGATCCAGAAACTGCCTAGCAACCACTGGTCCTCACTAGACTGGTGAACCTGCGTGTCTATTTTTTTAACTGTGGATTTTATTTCAGGTTTTGACGTGATATCAGTGTTTGTGGGACCACTTAGTGCTGGAATGAGGTGTCTGTTTTGTTCCCAATTCTATCAGAAATGATGGTCCTCAGTTGAAGGTGCTGTGTCGAGGTCCTCACTATTATAGGAAGACGTGTGTGTGTGTGTGTGGCTTTCTCTCTTGTTTTTAGTTTTTGTCTCTCTCTGTCAGTGTCTCTTTTACTTGACCTCATTCATCATTAGTTCAAGTACTTGCATCATTGTCTGCATTTTAAATAAGATGTGCAAATAGTTAAAGTACAAAAGGGAAAATAAATCAACATAAGTATAGGTTGTATTTACAATGGTGTTTGTTCTTCACTGGTTGCCCTTGTCTTGTGGCAACAGGTCACAAATCTTGCTGCTGTGATGGCACACTGTGGTATTTCACCCAATTGATGTTGGAGTTGATCAAAATTGGATTTGTTTTCAAATTCTTTGTGAGTCTGTGTAATCTGAGGGAAATATGTGTCTCTAAAATGTTCATACATTTGTTAGGAAGTGCAGCTCGGTTTCCACCTCATTTTGTGGGCAGTGTGCACATAGCCTGTCTTCTCTTGAGAGCCAGGTCTGCCTACGGCGACCTTTCTCAATAGCAAGGCTATGCTCAGTGAGTCTGTACATAGTCAAAGCTTTTCCTTAATTTTGGGTCAGTCACGGTGGTCAGGTATTCTGCCACTGTGTACTCTCTGTTTAGAGCCACACAGCATCCTAGTTTGCTAAGTTTCTTTGTTAATTTTTTCCAATGTGTCAAGTAATTATCTTTTTGTTTTCTCATGATTTGGTTGGGTCTAATTGTGTTGCTGTCCTGGGGCTCTGTGGGCTCTCTCTCTCTCTCTCTTTCTCTCTCTCTCTCTCTCTCTCTGTCTGTCCCTCTCTCTCTCTCTCCTCTCTGTCTCTCTCTCTCTCCTCTCTGTCTCTCTCTCTCTCCTCTCTGTCTCTCCTCTCTGTCTC